>NC_140542.1:7118627-7348627 GCF_057382185.1 Mchenga conophoros
ACGCGGGGGTAACAGGCACAAAGGAGGACATTGGTGGGAGGAGGTGGGGAGAGAGCTAAAGGGAGAATGAAAGAGGTAATTTATTGGTAGTGGGTTTGATTTGCACTAGCGCTCTTGTCTTGTGGCAAGATATATGTCAGGAGCGGCTTGGTGGAGGAGGATGGAAGAGGGAAGAAGGGAGGGGAGGATCCTGCTCAGGCTCTCCCATTGCCCCAGGCCCCTCCTGGGTTTCTCAGGTGCACGGAGCCTTTCTCATTTCACTGCACAGTGGGGCCTCCAGACATGGCACCACTATGTGCCCCGGGGATACCCCCCTCCCACCTTACTGCACTTCTCTCCTTTCCCTCCTTCAGTCCTTTCCCTATTTGTCTCCTATCCCTCTCTCTCTCTCTCTCTCTCTATTGCTCAACCTATTTCTCCACTCACCCCTCCTCCTCCCCTCCTCTCTTTTCCTGGGGCATCCCTTCCCAGCAGGGTGGGCCAGAAGAGTAGGCGCCGAGCACTTTTGAGTCGCCACAGCCATTTGACTCAATGCGGGACAACATGGTTAATCACTAATCCAATTTCGGGGGCCCTGTGTGCCAGCAAGGGATGTTCTGTGCTCTTGTCACACTTCATTAGGGCCATTACAGGCCATTTTATTTTTTGTCTACGGCCTAATGTTCTCAGTGACACATTAAACACCTCAGGGGCAGTTAGAGGGGACAGTAGAGGGAGCTAGAGAGATGTAAGGGGCAAGAATTAAAACTAAACATCATCAACCTTTCAGTCACACTGGCAGTATTTGAAAGAGGATGCGAGAAGCGCTCACTTAAAATCTAGCTCAGTGATGGAGTTTAGACTGACAGCAGCGATAACTGATTTGTCTTTTTTATGCTGAAATTTAGGACTGTGAATCTGCTCTTATTGCGGGATGTGCTGGGTGATATGAGCGCTGTTTTAGCAAAAATAAAGACAATGAGAATCTAGCCTAAACCCACCTCACATTTCAATTTTTCTTGGCAATTTTTTTCAACCAAAAAAAACAAATTGTGCATAAACTCTTCCTCTCTCTCTGTTCAGCTCCACGTTGTGCGATCAGAGCCGGTGATCAGATGGGCATCCCGGTGCTAGCCGTGCATTTGCTGTGACTATATCACAGAGTCTAATTGGCATGAAAAGAGCCACACAGAGCTTGCAAGCAAGCTGTTCTATTATCCCCACGGACATCTCATTTAAGGGAACTCATGTAGAGAACCCGAGCGCCGACTTGCATGGTTTAGCATCTTTGACAGGAACATGTCCTCCTGAATGCTGCTTTAGTGACGCTTATTCAGAAAGCATTGGAGCGTGCAGAAGAGGGGTGGGGGTGGGCATACAGTATATTTACAGGGACTCATTCACAAACAGGTTTATGCTCATGAGGAGGAACTTAGTCCTCAGTGATGTCTGAATGTTTCAATAAAGTAAGGCCCGATGATGATGAGCTTTATTTTAATTAAGAAAATATTTTGCTTAAATGTGTGCTTTCATTCAGTTGTGCTCATTTGTGGGGTGGAGTGTGTTCATTATTGCAGACTATAGAGATGCTCTGTGTTATATACCAGCACACTGATTGCCTCAAAATATGATTATATACATCTAAAAACTCTTACTCAGATTGATGGAGGCCAAAAAAATGTTTTTAGATAACCCTCACAGAGATGAAGGTCGTGAAGCCTGATGAGTTCACAACAGGCTACAAAAAAAAAGAAGCTCCATTTGAGTTTGTTAAGGGTAACTGTAGCTGAACACTTAAAAACACATTTCAAAAGTATATCATAAAAGTAAAGAAACAAATCCACAGGAAGCAGGTGGGCGCTCTGGAGAACACATCCATCTCATGCTGCGAGATCGATAATAGGCAGTGTGGCTGCTGAGCAATTGATTCATTTTAGACTATTCTATCAGCTCAATGTACAATTCAATATAATTCCCTGGAAATGTAGAATCGCTGGCTTTAATTCAAATAAATAGTTTAGAATTAAAAAAATATAGAACTTTGTTAGAGAGACTTTCTGGGGTTTTGCATATTTGACTAGCTCTCTCCTCATCTGGGTTGCAGTGGTGTCCACACCTGCTGTCTCCTCTGTCTATAGTCCACTGTGTCCTACTTGTTTACCCTCATTTTCGCATATCCTGACCCCACATCTTGCTGCTCTTTCTCCTCCCCTGATGGCCAAGACTCCCACCAGAACAGTCTCAGAACACTTTAACACACTGGCTCATTACCACGTGTAAATAAAGACGAATGGCGGGCAATATTCCCACAAATTTGTTTCCCATTACATCAGGGTCAGCGGTAATTGTGTCTGGCGCCCAAGTCCCTGGAGTGCGCGTACAGTTACATTCATATTACAGTAATGAACAAGCGGCTAACAAATTGTCCCGTAACACCTCCGCTCCCCCCGGCCCCATTGGAAATTTGTTCTCGGTGGTCAGATACAGTAGCAAGCAGTGAAAGGAAAAAGAAAGTCTACTGGGGAGGTGGCAGGCAATACCCCCCTTTTCTTCTCTTTCTATCGCTCTATTACTCCTGAGAGGGCCACAGAGTCTATTTAGCCTATCCAGGCCTCGGGCGTTGGACCTTTTGTGTGCTGAATGTGACATGATAAATGTGAGAACTTGCATGTGTGCAATATCCACTGTGAATGCAGAATAATCCAGTAAATCATAGAGGCTTACAGTGCAGCGATTATTTGTATGCATTTATTCAAGCGTTCGGTGAGTATGTTGGTCTCTCACCATTGTCTCACGAATGAATGAGACTAATAGAAGCTAATAGAAGACAAGTGTAAATGAGACTTCCCCTCATCGGTACTGACAGGCAGTCACTCTTAAGGACCTTTAAGTGCCTCCTTATTGCCGTCATTACACGAGACCTCAAAATCGTGAAATACTGTATCTCACACTCTTGGATGTGGCAGGTCGCCCAAAAGTGACATGTCGACATGTACTGCAGTTGTGAGTATGTCACATTTTACAGATTTCTACAAATAAAAGGGCTAAAATACTGAAATTCAGAAAAACAAGGGGGATTTTGAGAACATCAATCTCTCTCGCTTCTCCTATAATCTTATTCAGCTCTGCATAGATATAATTAACTGATTATGACTGAACTTTCCATCTTTAAGCTAGATCATCTGCCAGGGGCTTCCCAAAGTATTTTAACCACGGCATGCCACAGGACAGGAGGCTGCATCAACCTGAAATAAACTTGGTTAATAATTTGCACTCACTTTAAGCCACAGCAGTGTTAAAAGTTTTCACGTGTAAGTTCTGAAACTTCAGCTATACGCAGCAGTGGGATAAATTTAAAAATAATCAGCGAATGATCTAGTTGAATTCTTAAATGAGTAATGAAAATAATCTAAAAAACATGTTTTTCTGCTTTGAAACTTGCTTTTCTGTGTTGTTGAAGAAGAAGGCAGGGATAAGAGAGCTCTGTCGGTTTTTGTATGGCCCTGCGAGCTCCCATGATCCATTAGAGAGGCTGAGGATGAATGAATGATCAGTGCTCCCAGAGAGAGCACAGCAATAGTTTCTTCAGTTCCCACCTTATTGATTTCTGCTGAAAATATAGAACCCTGGGCATGGAGCGAGAAGAGGGGAGGGCCGCAACGATATTAAGTCGTTTTCCCATCTTTTCCAAAAATCTTTAATCAAAGTTTAAGTGAAATACTAACATGCCACTTGACGTGACCTTTTAGCCCCGTTATGAATCACCTGTTTTTGAGCTGAGCTGAGTGGCTGAGTGAAGTTGGAGATATTTCCTAATCACAAATCGCTGCGAGAAAAAGAACAAGTTCGGTGGCAGAGTTAAATGGCCACCGAAGGGCTTGTTTGCTGTTGACCTTTGACAAATACTAGACAACAAATCTATGTTTAAAGCACTCGCCTGACTAGATTCCTTTATAGCGCTAAGTGACTCCTGGGAAGGACGAAGCCTTGAAAAGTGACAACAGCCCAAGCTGGGAAAGCTCTGCTACACCAAAACAAAGGGAGATACGATGCACTTCTTGTACAAATATGGCTCTATGAAGATGATATACTGCAGGACAAGGGGGATACATGTCTACAGGGACAAGGCAAACAGGACGATTTGTGAGCACACGAGTGCCTGGTGTATAATGACAAATATGAAATCAATATAGCGACCTTAATTTGCCCAAAGCATAACTGCGATGTAGGACACAGTGTTTCGATTAAAGGAGGTATAAAAAGACGGTGTCTGCGTGTTGCGAGGGCAGAGAGGCCATGCCCTTTTGAACCCCTGCGCTTACCGAGAGCGTGGCGGCCATAAAAAGAACAACCGACCCTGTTTGGGCATTGAAAAGGCTCCTTATTGCTCATGGGTAATAATGTCACGCCTCAAGACGTATTTTTAAAAAAGAGCTGGCGAATGATAGCTACCAATATGTTCCGCAACACTGACAACATTATGGCAGCAGAGAAGAGAATATAATAGCTTGAATATGCTATGAATAACAAAGCCTGTCAATACTCACCTCTAGTAGAATTGCTGATCAGACACAGTTCATGTAAAGTGTACGTGTGAGGGAGAATTTATGGTATGTGTCCCAGTATATGAGCTTGTGTGTGAAAAGCTAACGTGTCCCTGTGTGTGTGTCTGTGTATAAACAGATTGAAATTTGTACCAAAGATAATGTTGCAGAGGTTGGAACTCAAACAAGCGCTTCACTTTGGGAAAGGAGTCGCCTCTGTACCGCAGTTTTAAAAGCCAAAGGTTTTTCCATTCTTGTTTTATAGAGGAAACTAGCTATGAAGACTACAAAAGAGTGCAGATTTGTAATCCTTCTCTTTTCAAAGTGTGATTGAAAAAGCTAATTTAAAAAAAGCTCACAAAATACAACGAAAATGTTTTCAGGGAGACAATAATGTGATGGATCAGCTACGGGAGGGACAAGCTAACAGTAGGTAGCTGATAGCAAACATGTATCTACAGTATATATGAGTCATGTGATTAAAACACACATTACCTGCATGTTTTTCTCCCATCACAACACTGCTTGTTTTTAGCCTGTCTCATTGCAATATGTCTCATGTTTCGGTTTCTGTCACTTCCACAGCTGTCCTGTCACGTTAAGCCTCCCTAGAAACACTTCAGTTGTGTTTGTGAGTTTTTGATTTTTCTACTTACATTGAGTTTTATTCTTCTTCTGTCGTGCATTCTTCTATTTGCTGATGTTTGTTGCAGTCTGTTAGCACCTAGGCTTTTTTTCTCTCCCTATGTAGCCATGCTGTTGTGATACGAACAGCATGTGGTTCATCATTGTCTTGCTGAATAAGCAAGGTCATACCTGAAAAATTATTTGTGCACATGGCAAAGGTAAATTTGCATATACGGCTCAGAATCAATGACCAGATGCTAGTTGTATGAGTGTACCCACAATTTTCCACTCTTCCTCAGTCCATCTTAAAGGACCATGGGCCCTGAGAGAGCGGCTACATTACGGGACCTTGTATATGTGTGTCTCTTTCTTTGCACTGGTAAAGTTTTAACTTGCATTTGAGGCTGTACCAACAAACTGTGTTATAATAGTTTTCACAAGTGTCACTGAATGTTTGCCCCCTGAAGGCCTGAAGAGTGGCCTTTGTGTGCAGAGAGCATTCTGGATTCTTTTAGTACACATATGGTTTACCTTCAGTTGTTTCCCCAATTTTACATAATCTTGTTACTTGCTTGTTGCAATTTTATATCGTTAAATAGGATTTGAATTATCATTTGAATTCTGCTTTTCATTTTGTACAGTATCATTCATTGGAAACCCTTTTAAGTGCTGGTTGCGGGTATTGAAATAGACTGAACTGTGTTGTCGTAGAATTATATTCTATATTAGTGAGGGTAAAAAATGCTATTACAGGAAACTGTGGTGTACCATCACAAGCTTTCACTAAAACAACTAACATTCCTATTTTAAAATGAACATTATCACTCAAATAAGTGAAAAAGTTAGAGGAATCTTAGAATGAGGACCGTTTGTAATTGAGTAACTCAAGGCATCGTTAAAGCTGGACACCACTGAGCTTGTCATAAAGCCTGAAAATGGGTCCATCTTGTTTGGCTCTGCCTCTGGGCTGTTAGCAGCCAAAGGCAGAATGGCTCATACAATGGAGCCATTCGGTTAGAGCTTAGCCCTTAAAACAACACGCAACTCACTGATCCTCCTGGAAAACAATGCCAGGTCACATCAGTCAGACCCTTGGAAGAGAAGGATGGCTGGGAGAGGGGGCATTGATCCCCCCATGGTGCTGTCCCATTGGGAACGCCTTCCAATTGGAATGGCTCTTTTCACAGCCCAAAGTGGAAGAAGACAGCTTCACAAGGTGCTGGAGGTTAAGTCTTTCTATATATAACTGATTATAAATAACAGGGGCTTTACAATAAGGCAGACACAAGCACCTCTTATAAGTAATTTGTTTGCAGCCACTTTTACGTGTAGTTGGTGACATTAAATTCCTCACACTTCAACAGAAGCACAAAACAAAAGTGCTTTGAATATTTTTTTTACATATATATCTTTTCTTTTACCATTTATAGAGTTTGTATCTTGAAGGCATTAAAACAAACATGCATCTTCATACAGAATATTCATGACTCCTGTATGTAAGGACAAAGTGTAAGGATTAAGGGAAGATGGTAAAATCAAATTATTTTATATTTATCTAGAAAGGTAAAGAGCTGGTTAGCCCGAGAGGTCAAAAAGGAGCTAATAAAGCAGAGTAATGTTTTGGGGCTGAAAGGAATCGAGGAGACCAGGGATGCACCGACAGCCCCCTGGGTCATAAATACCATAAGGCCTCCAGCATATTACCCAGTGCCGGGCCAGTCTCTGTTCATTACCACTCCACGCTACTCAGCACTTCATTTAAAACTCACATTCCTCTAATTAACACACACTGCTGGGTACAGATGAGCCAGTACAGAGCCCTGTCTCCCCCTTGCTTTTACCGCTTACTCAATTATGCGTCTCTGTCATCACATTTCTTTGACTCTTCATTCTTTTTTGCTCTCACCTGTAATTTAATTTCCTGCTTTGTGGCAATTTCCTCCCGACAGCAGCTTTTTGAAATAAAAGCATCTGTGTTGACAACAATATAAAGAGAGCATACTTTTGTACTATTTTCCCAACACAATTAGAGTTCAGACTCGCTTTATTTTTGGTCTTGTGATAGCTAATAAAGAGTAGGAGGAAACATGGCTGCATCAGAATCTGAAGAAACAGTTTGTCCAACAAATTGGATGCGGTAAATGTTTATTCATTTATCATATCAACCAATTACACTGGGACAGAATTAGCTCCATTAGAGTGCAAGAGGCAAGTATTAAAAAAATAGAAAGAAATCACACTTTGATTTTTCTTCTTCGCTTAAAGCCCAAGAAGTTTTTACATTAACTCACTCTGGGGTGTTGAATGATACCCGTGCAATCATACACAGTAATCTACATGATAGATGCACAAGACAGAAATGAAATTTAGTTTTTACGATGTCTTCTGTATTCGTAAGACACAAGAAAAACCAGCCATTCATCTGTCCTTATATTGCTTTCAAAATACTTCGCCCGCTGTTATTAAAGGAGTCTTCTGTGCAGCTTAAAGTAAATGATTCTGCTTGTAACACTGCCGCTTATGTGGATCAGATGATGCGTCTACTGATAGGTCTGTAATGGACTTTTCCTGTTCATTAACTGAGTTATAGCACCAGGACTTTATGCTTTGCGGTTCTAAATTGAATAATACATCTCCCATGTTTAAAGTAATATTAATATTTTCAAAATCAATGTTAGTAAAATTTTATGTACACAGTTGTATTTGTTGATGGCCAGCCACTGCAAATAAAGACAAGATTTATGAAGGCTGCCGTATTTTTTTCTCTCCTCTGTAATATTATCGCAAGTGAAATGCTGACCATAAAAAAAAATTTAATTAAAATTTTAATTAGCACCGGTAATCAATAGGGTGTAACATAACATCTCACATATTCTCGGTGACGTGGAGGAAAATGTAATCAAACAAACACAGAGGGACCAAATATGATGATTTTATGGGCTAATAAGTCTGAGGTAAGTGCGGCATCACTACAGGGAAATGCCACTGCCTTTCTCTTTTTTTAGTGTGTTGTTTGGTGAAGTGTTGAAAGCTTAAATGCAGATAAATAGTCTTTATCCTACTGGAATTTTCTACTAAATCTACTGTAGGTAGAGATATAGGTAAGACTTAGTATCACATGATGCACTGTGTTAGTAACTGAAAGGTCTCAAAGCCATGGTGACCAGATTTATCTAAAACTAACTGGCTATTTACTTTGACAACTTAAAAACCTTAAGAATTCATAAATATTTTTTTTTTATTAGGGGTGATAACAGCCATCCTTTATAGGGATCTGCTGCTTTGCCAGTCTCACTAGTTGCCTTTACAGGGAGCCAAATATTCCAGCTCTATTCAGTTTAAAAAGCTCAAACAAAACAAAAATACTCCATACAAAGACCTCAAATGGAATCAACAGGCCTAAACCAAATTTCAGAGGTGCTGGTCTCTCTACTTACAGATAAGAGATAAGCCAAAATAACCGCTGAGGAAGACACATTTATTTTGAATATGTCACATTGTTCCAATTAAGCCGACCACATTTAAAATCAATCAATCAGTTGACCCGAAAAATAAATAAATAAACAAATAAATGAAAAGTCATGTGACCAAGCTCAGCGCACCCAAAGAGCGAAAAGGGAGCAAAGTTCATTATATCAATCAGGAAATCACTCAATCTGTGCACAGCTCTCTCAAACAGAACGTGGTAAAAGAACCAAAGTGTTCATTTGCAAAACTAAACAAACAAACAAACAATCAAAAAGACAATAATTTTCATGGAATGTGAGTAAACGGAGCATGTAAAATATTATTATTAGAGACTTTGTTAACATGGATTTTTCCTCCAGTGTAATAATAAAGGCAGGGACAGGTGACGGGGACAGGTGCGCTTAGCAAAGGAAAAGCAGACAGACTGTAGGCTACATAGTCTGTTGGTGCTCGAATGAAGCTCGTACAAAAGAGAGAAAAAAAACGAACAGCAAAGAACAAAGGAAGTAAAAGTGCAAAAACAGAGCAAGAGACAGAGGGAGAAGGAGGGTATTAGGGTAATAGTCCCTGAAGATTGTCTGCCACTCTCATCCTTCGCCTCTACTATTTCTATTTCTTCCAGTTTTTTGCAGAGGTAATCTCCTCCGGAGCTTGACGGGGGCATACCACTGCTCAGCCAAACAATAAATAAACCGGATTGGCCACAAAATGGGGATTGCATACAAGGTAATAAAGCAAATTTCAATCACACTTCATGGACCTTTTTACAGAACCGTGGAGAGTACGTACGCTTGTCCATTCGGAGGTTACTGAAACAGAGAGCGAGTGGTCTGCTTAGAAGTAATTTACTCAGTTTATGAAGAGAGTGTTAGGGAAGTAGATCCCATTTTACCTCATAAACGTTCCTTCGGTTGTTTGATTTTTCTTAATTATTGAGGAGCAGCTGTATTATCGTAAACATATGTGTTTAGTAGGATAAAAAAAATTGTGATAAGACCACAAAACCACCGATTGTTGAAGTTGAAAATAAAAGTAAAAACTACAATATTGACTAAATTTACTTTTAAACCATCACATCTCTTTAAGAAAGAGCATTACACAATAGTAAATAATGTTATTATTGGTCTCCAAACAAGCACTTGTCCTCACCTTTCATTGAGGTCAGAGGTCAGCTACAGCCATGTGTGAGGCTGGTGTAATGTGTCTTGCTCAAGGGCACCTTGGCAAAACAACTAATTTAACATCTTTGGTCGCATAATTAGTTATGCAACATTGTTGCAAAGCAAACATGTGTCCTAGACATTCCGTTAAACTGCTAAACAGCTGTCTGGACATGCAGTACTATAGACCACTAGTTCCCAAAGCAGGGACAGGGGACTTGGACCAGCAGGCGATAGCTCATGGCCAAAGGGGTTTATTACAATGTAGTGTGTTAGCAGTGATGTTCTTAAAGGCTGTGGTCTCAACTGTCTTCAGATCATTAACAAGCTCCTCCCGTGTAGTTTTGGGTTGATCCAAAACTGCACAGCTTCCTTGTGGACATCCTTGATCCTCGAGGGAAGATCTTGCATGGAACTCCACACTGAGGGTGACCGATTGTCATATTTCTTCCATTTCTTAATAATCATACCATCAGTTGCCACCCCCTCACCAAGCTTTTTGTTGATGGTCTTGTAGCCCATTCCAGCCTGGTGCAGGTCTACAGTCTTGTCCCTGATGTCCTTTGACAGCTCTTTGGTCTTGCTTATGGTGTTGGAATAACTGGAATAGAAGCAACTGATTTTGTGAACAGGTGTGCCGTTTACACATAAGGAGTATCTGTATTTGACTGACTGATTGTAGTCTGTGTGTCACATGGGCACACAGTCAGGTGCTTTGACATTGACATGCAAATCATTTTGTAACTTTGATTTAATGTATTTTAACATGAACAGCGTTACTGTTCATTCTCCACAATTAAGGTTGGATGTCTGGGTTTTTGCCATGCTGCAGAATGAAGCTGATGCCATATGAATGTAAACCACCTACTATAACTTCCGTGTAGTGCTGTATAATTATGTTCAGCACACGTTTCCCCTCTTTGAACCTCTGAATGAAAGTACTTGTCTAGTCTTAGAGTTTCAGTTTACTTGTATTCTGGTACTTCTGTAACCTCTGGCCTTTCCTCCAGCTGTGTTGTCTCAGTGCATGTAGGTATGTGACGGTACGCTTGAGAATGAGACCATCAGAAATGACCTGAGACATCACAGTTATGTGCGTCTGTGCGCTTATACCTATGTGTTTCCACGCTTGCATCTCGGGTACCGATAAAAAGCTGAGCCCTCTGTAACCCAGTGATGACAAATAGTTTGCCCCTCTCTTCCTCTCGTCACTGCCCTCGGCCCTAACTGCGAATTCCATCTGCAAACAGTTTGATTCAACGAGCACATGTTTGTCCAGCTTTGAAAAGCTGTTTAGGTGGAATATTTTTAAGTAAATGTTGTTTCTTCTGTCTGTTTTCTTTCTTTATGACAAACTTTCTGGAAGGGGCAGGGACTAAAAACTACAAAGTATTTCCTCTCAGGCCATTTTACTGTAATAATAAAATGTGAGAAGCTCTATTTGTTTTAAGAGTTTTGTGTTTTCTGGGGAGTTCGAATCATTCTTGGGCAAGTGAAGAGCACAGATGGTGTAACGCTCTGTGGAGAAACAGGCTTTCTCCTTTTTGTCCCCAGTGTCAAAGTCACTGGCCAACTTTCCAGTGAAAAGATTTTTTACTGCTCACATCTAATAAATATTTTACTCATCTGAAATGATGCAAACACAAATGAAATGTACTTAACGGGCATCCTGTCCATTGGAAGAGTTTCAATAGGGCACCGCTGAGGTGTGAAATGGCTACAACAGGCACACACGTGCTGTCTCGCTCTTGCTGTCAGTGTCCCATGCTCACACACTCTGAAACACGCACAAGAGGAAAAAAGAGCACCTAATATTTTCTGTTAGCAAGACTGTGCATACCCCCCAACCTTCAGATAATTTACTGCTGTGTGTCTACAGAGTGTTTGGCGCAAAAGTGTCACTAAATCTCAGCCCTCAAAGTCAAACGTCAGGTAAACCACAGAGAAATAATGTTTATTTTCTCTCAGCCCTGGCCCCGTTCTTAACCACGCTGTCAGTATACCGGTACCTCATATATCTCACAAATTCCCTCATGATCTGTTCAAGTTGCCTTTGAATGAGAGCGGAAACAACGTTGCCTCTGATTCTTTATTACTTTCAAATCCCGACATTGACACATAACTTTTCACCTTGAGGCCAAGGAATTTGTGCAAATCCTAGTTTTTGTCGCTTATCTCAACACATGTTGTGGTTAACTGAATGACCCATTAAAGCAAACTGCATAATTCTAATATAATCGTACAGGCTCTCCATTGTTACTACCACAGTAACGACTATTCTTCCATTCATCGGGTCCATTGCAAAAAAACATGACTAGATGTTCAAGAAAAAATGTTAGAAAAAAAAGGCGTTTTTATGCCTTTAAAAAATACTTTTAAATAATAATCGGTGAGAAACTGCACTTGTCTTGTCAAAATAAAATGCTAAAATGCCCCATAGAGTTGGTAACAAAGTGCGTGCCTGATAATGGTCTCAGACACATACCAAACCATTTTCCTGCTTTCTAAACCATTATGCCTGCTTGTGCTTAACCTCCTAAACCCATCCTCACCACTGTAATAGAATTTCTCAACCCATTCACCCCTCACTACCCACCCCCATGACACAAATATCCTCCCGCTTTTTCTCAAAATCCCTCTATCCAAGACACATTTGCAGACAAGAACACTGTACACGCAGAGAAAGCGGAAAAACACGGGAAGGAAGCGAAAAGGGGACACACGAAAGCGCCTCCAGTGGACCCACAGCTCACCCTCCATTTTTCCCCTGTTAAAGATTCACAATAGGGCATTCTTTAATAACAAATCATTTCTTTCACTGTATGCTTTTTAATCTGCCTCTGCTTGACAGGGCCCATCCTTTCCGCTGAAGGGGAAGACCACTTAAAGGCCAGGCCAATAAGGCCCAGGAGCCCTGTGGCCTGACTTGGGTGATTTGTCAGGATCCTCCTGCGCACTTGCGTTGGTCACACCAATGGATTTATCCCAAGGTAAATGGAGATAGCCCTCGTCGGCCAACGGCTCGGCATTCTGATTACAGACCCCTCTCTTCGAGTTCTATTGATAGATGTTGCTTGTGTTTGTCTATTTACAATGCCACTAAATCTGTGAATAAAATGTAATGCGGGGAGAAGGGGTGCGACTCTGGAAGCTGGAAGAGAGAACGGATCTCACATAGTTTGATTTATGCTATGCTATGCAGAGCAATAGAGAGGCAGCACAGATGAAGGGTGTGGGATGAAACAGCTCAGAGGGGCAGAGGTTGTTGTTTTGCATTGGGGTCGGAAGGAGGCTAAGATGAATCTCATGCAATTCTCACACTGGGTGCTGTCCACTATGCCATAAGAATTACAAACACGCTGCAAAAGGAACAATGGGAGCTTTTCAGGAACACTGGGGAGAAAACGGGACGCGCTTTTGCCACAACACACAGAATTCCACAGAATTGGGAAGTCTATCCAAGATACACGGTGAACATTTATCCCAGTACTCCCATATCCATGCTAAAATTACTTTTAAGCATAGATGTGGCTAGAAACAAATACTGGGACAGGTATAGCTAAGACTGCTGCTTCCATGTCATTGCAACCCTAAATAGCTTCTTTCTACATCTATGTGGAGAAAATCTTAGATATAAAAACATTTTGGTTTAGTTAAAGAGTCCAGTTTTAACTAGCGTGAGCAATAGTTGGAGATAAAGTGTCTGAATTTCAGGAGCGGGACCACACCTTCCAAACATGCTCCTTCCAGTTGATCCAGTATGATCCCCCAGTTCTACAAGCTGTTCGTTCTTGTTTTCGTGCCCCACTCTACCTTCCCTTCTGTTTACACGGGGATCTGCCAGGCCCAGGAGCTGCCGCCAGTCCCCTTCCAGGCTTTCCCCAAACTGCAGCTCAATTCATGTTTAAGCTATTCAACTTTGTCTACTAAAACGCTGTCAAACCTAAAATGAAGACGTGGGCCCAGCGAGTGAATGAAAAAATAAAGGACATCGGTCTAAGAGGTACACATGTTACACATGTGTATGCTTTGACCTATTTCCTCTGTTAAGAAACAGCTGTGGTTAGCACTGTTACCTAACAGCAAGAAGGTCCTGGGTTTAAATCCACCATCTTGCTTTTCTGTTTGGAGTTTATATTTTCTCCAGCTTCTTCATAGCAAGTGGGTTTAGGTTATTTACTGGTAAATCTAAATTGCCCTTAGGTATGAATGTGAGTGCAAATGGTTGTGTGTCTCTCTGTGTTAGACATGCAACAGTGCTGGCAACCTGTTCAGGGTGTACTAAAAGCTGGAATAGACTCCAGACCCCATGACCCTGAATTGGATAAACAGAAGACAATGGATAGATGGATAGGTCAACCAAATATCATCCAAATATCTTTGAACCCAATACTGATGAAGACAGTAATGAAAGTAAATCAGCAAAGCGCAACTTTTTTCATTTCAGGAAAGGGGCGGGGCCATCTGCTGCGACCGGTTGGGGTGAGAGAAGGAAGACAGGATAAAGACATGCTGTGGAAGAGAGACGGAGATTAGTAACAAGTACGACTTAATGCAGAGAGGTCTATTAACACATAGTCAATGCCAGTAATGTAAATTACCACAAAGCACAAAAACAGAGGTGCAATACTCAAAAGGTCAAGTTACCAACAAGTTACCAACACCATCGACATGTGAAAACTGAATATTTCAGTGCAGTAAAAATCCCACTGGAAGGAGTGGAGGAGTAGAACTACATCTGTCTTCTTTTCTGTTTTTTTCAGTGATGACATCAAAGCAGTAACAGTGCAGCAGAGACACCTGTGGCGAATTATGTCACTTCAAAAGTGGACTTTATGATGTGTGTGCGTGTTTTTTACAAGCTATTTTTTAAAAAGTACATAATGTGGACAAAGTCAATCAGTTATAGTGTTGTGGTAAAAGAAACTATAGGACTATAATTTTGGCTGCTTAAAAGTGGCTCTATCACTTTGTGTACAACTGGCTAGTTTGTTTTAAGCCAGCTTCGCTTTTCTGCAGTAACCCCTACTGTATGCACCCACACACCACAACAAATCCCCTTTTGCCCCAGCCTCTGGGAAAGCTTATGTATGGCGCTCTCATTGTTTCTTCAGCCTATTGAGGTAAAGATAACTGTGGGATGTGAAAGAGCTGAGTGATTATACATCAGTAAAATCACAGGGGGTATATATCACTGCCAGTGAGACACACCCACTGGAATGAATTGGGTCAAATGAGAGCAGTGCATCGGGCAGGGCGCGCTGACAGTTACTAATGCACCTTCCCTGGCCACTAATAGGAGTGTACAAATTGCTGGAGGTTTGTAAACTTTGTCTGTTTGGGGTAGGTGCAGCCAGGGTTTGCAGGCAGATCTTCTGTAGTAGCGTAGGTAAGGAAACTAAATCAACACTACAGCGGTGCGCTGGGATGACGGACGGGACTGAATCAAGGAGGAGGAGAGTTCCACCTACAACACAGGTAATAGATAGCTAGAAGCTGGGAGATGTCCTTTATTGAGACTTGTATGGGAGTTTGAGAAAAATGGGCTCCAAACACACTGACAACATCACTCTCGCCACTATCTTTTTGTAAAAGTTGGAGTTTTAAAATGCCACACCATACTTGAACGCATTCAAATGCCTTGTTTGACCAAGTCGCGTAACCTTAGCCAAACCACATTTAGGTTGGGATCTATAAATACTGAGACAGTAGCATAACCACACGCAGACATGCTCAATATTAACTTTCAACGGAGTAGCTGACTCCTTTTAATCTTTTAGAGGTCTCGAGATCTTGCAAGACGGGCAAGTGCAGGCTGAGGAAGGAATGTTACACCCTGTTCTCTGATCCTGCCCTATCACTCTGTCCTCTCTCCTGGACAAGTTATTTTATCACGCTACAACATCAGAGGACACACATGTGCCCAGCTTGGAAAAGTACCACAGTGACAGAGGTCACTAAAGCCACAAAGTTATTCTATATGTTTGAACACTTAAGTTACAGTACGTGATAATGGGTACGGCAATAATTTTAATTACGATGATAAAAAAAGTGTGTATTGATGTTTATTAGGAGTACACAATTATATAATTGCTTATGTAGCTACATGCCTCAAGTGGCACAAAGCATGTGTGCCATTAGGAAACAGATGCAGATATCTATATGTATGATTGAGTGTGTATGGGCTAAAGAAGGGTATTCAGAGTCACACCTGTTTGCTGCAGTTTGCACCGAGGCGTGGGGAAGCACAACAGGCATTCAGTGTCTATGCATGCCTGTGCACCTGGACTTGATGGCCGCACATACATAGAACAACAAGATATAGAAGTTTAAATACTGCTCCATGTTTTACCTGCAAACTATGATATTGTATCCATCCACCCATTTTATTTCACTTTTTTTCTATAAATTTTGACTATTTCAGGACAATCCCACACTAGTAACACTGACAGACTGGTGGTAGCATAATGTATTTTTAGTTGTTTGAACATAATCTTCTGTTCAGACTTGGATTGCACACAGTGCCTTGAAAAAGAGACATCAGAGCAGTCTGTGATGCTCTAAACCGGTGCAACAGCTTTATATTAATCCCAGTAAATCAATATCTTCTGTGCCCTGAATAAACAGCTGCTCATGAAGTAGCATTATCTTTATAATTGTATGAAACTGCATCTCAGATATAAGGACCCTTTAACTGGATAAAACAGTAACCACTATCATACAGATGTTTGGCAAATTTTAATAATCCAGCATTTTTTGTTTGTTTGTTTTTTACAAGCTGCTTTCTTGAATTACTTTTTGTACGTTGATGCTCGATCAGCAAATTCTGCAGACTCTGAATGTCAAAGGGAAAAGCCAAAACCATCCTTTCTATTCAGTCCAGCTCTATGCTCAGCTATGTACCAATATGGTGCGACTTGGCCCGTGGCTTGGCAGTGAGCTCTGAAGCCTTTATGTGTGTGTGTATGTGTCTGCGTGTACGGAACTGGGTTGACCTCAGATGTGTACAACACCTGTGTCCACTAAGCATTAGATGTGCTAAAGACCTGCAGCTGTGAAACTCATCCCTTTTCCTGTCTCACTGTGTCACACACACACACACACACACACACACACACACACACACACACACACACACACACACACACACACACACACATTCATGTGTCTTATCCAATAAATCAAAGCATATACAGGAGACATGTTAATGCTGTATGTGTCTCCAAAGCATCTCACTAGTTCTTAGACATCCAGTCACAAAATACAAGTGGATGTTCTCCCTGAAACACACACTCCCACTGGTGTTGGCTTGTCACACACATGCTCAGTCTCCCTCTCTCGCTCTCTCTCTCTCTCTGCAGGATTATGACATGTTATTAATTGCGGCCATTATCAGCGACAGCTTGCCCAAGAACCGGGCCCTTCTCTGGGGGCGTGAGGCCCAGCGTTGCAGCATACAAAAAAGTGCAGGGAGAGAAATAAGGAAGCGAAGACGCCGGGAGAAAAAGGGCACATTGAAAGAGTGACTGAGTGATGGAGGAGGGCAACACAGAGAAAGAGAGAGAGAGAGAGAGAGACAGAGACAGAGACTTGAAGGTGTAATGCGTCACACAGTGCAATGCAACACTCTGCCAAAAAGGGATTGTGGGACGGTGAATAATTTATCAGAAAACATTTTTCTTGGTCCTTTCCACAGACCGACAAATCCTCCCTGAGCTCTCTTAGAGGGGGGAGTCAGATATAATGTACTCTCTCTGTGTATGTGTGGAGGTGTGAAAGTGAACATGCTGGCGGAGGCTTACAAGATTCACACAACATTCAGTACCAACATACACTCATTAATGCACAAGTAGGAGTAAACTCCCACACATAGGGACACACACATGCTGACGCTTTGGATAACATGAGGCAAGTATTCCTCCCAACAGGCACATGCCAAAATAATGTTGGCTAGTAGATCGTACGTGATTACAGAGCCATCTTCTGTTCAAGCGACAGCGATGGTAATTCATAAACAGAGATATCGTCAAACTGCAACTCTCACAGTTAAATCACTGCTACAGAAATCTTTGAACCTCGTCACAGGTTCAAGGGCCCATCTGTGTCTCTCCCCTGCTCGAATGTAGTGGCGAGGGGGGCATTGATTGGGAGGAGTATGAAGGAGAATTCGATTGTCAACAGCATTCTGGCATCAACTCCCCTAGCCCATTCATCTGTAGCAGCAGAAAAAACAGTTACATGAACTGTCACACCCAACTCTACTGTTAATTTAAGGTAATTAGTGAGCGAGTGATTCCCAATACATCATGGTGCAACTGGCAGACTCCACAATATTTCACAGCCAATCTGTTACCTTCGCAGCCCCGCCTCTGCCCCCCCTCAAAAACACGCACACACCACCACACACACACATACACCTCCCTCCCAGTCTCTGTTTCTCTCACTAAGTGTAACTACACTTGCAAACACACATCTGTGCAGACAAACACACACACTGAGATACTGCTATTTTCCTGGAAGTTAGTGCGAGTGCATGTTGTACAATATCTGCTTGTGCTCGCTGACCTGTCAGAATTTACCTGGAAAAGTAATGGCACAACAATTTAATCTTATGCAGTTACAGATTATTTTGCTATTATACTAATCTATCTATCTATCTATCTATCTATCTATCTATCTATATATATATATATATATATATATATATATATATATATATAAACCAAAATTGTCTTCTCCACAGTTTTTATGGTATTCTAAATGTACATGTGTAGTCATAGCGAGACAAACCATGTGATGTGTTTTATTTGCTCAGATTTCACTTTACTTTTCAGTGTGTTCCTCACGGTAGGCATATTTTTTTTATCTGGTTTGTTTAGTAAAGTATTTGTGTCAAGACAGGAAAGAATATACTGATGGGAGAGGGAAGTCTGTGTCGAAAGATGCTTGTCAGCCTGGGAAAAACAGGTCAAAAACAACAGCGTGCTCATATGAATCCATTTAATTAAAAAACAACAACAACAAAAACAACAAAAAAAGTTGCATGTGGACTAAATTTACCTCTAGTCAGCGTTGATGATGATCTAATGCTTAGGTACATGTGGTTTAGTTTTCATGTCTGTGATTGTTTTTAGAGTCCATGCAGTTGTTAATTTGTGTTTGAGTCAGTGTAAATTTACACACAACTGCAAATACAGTGCAAAAAGTGTGTTAACACCAGAGAACATGTGGCTTTTATTTACCCATATGCCTCGAATGTTGGAAAGAGAGCGAGACATGGGGAAACAGATTCAGTTCAAAATGCCATCAAAGACTTCTTCAGCAAATTTTAAACACATTGAAAAAGAGGCTCAGTTAACTCTGATGTTTCGCACAGGATTTTCCACCCCCCGTGCGCGCCGCAGTGATGCATGTGTGCATACAAAAAATTGTCCCTTAAAACTATACCGTTAATGATTTAGATACAGGTTTGAGTCATTTACAGTGCTTAAGATATTTATTAGGCCACCACCAAGTGTAAGGATTCGGGTTTCATCCAGCTGCACTAAATTAACAGTAATGGTAATTACCCAAATTATTTTTTATGTTATGGTTAATCCACCAGCATGTGAAAGCACTTCAATCAAAACACTAATTTTACTGCTAAAAATTAATTATTGTTGTTATACATGAATTTACAATTAATAATAAAAACAACAATAATAATATTAATAATGATGATGCTCATTGTTGTTTTTTTTATTAAGATGGAAAATAACAGTCCTTTTAGTAGTTACAGTTTCAGTGGTTGAATGTTATGCTTTATTCATTTCTGATTTGGCACAAATTTGAGTAAAATGTGAATTCTGTAGTCATTTGTTTTGTGGTCTGATAAATGTGTTAAGCACAAGTGAATCTAAGGATCATTACAGGGAGTGATCTTTTATTTGCTTTATGTTTGAGGCTGATGTTTGAGGCAGTGGTTAGACTAAATAAGATATGCAAATTACCTGAGGGGGCAGTATGGAAGTGGCCCTGCTCCAGAGTCATCAGCTAATAATCATAGTGCGTTTGTCATGTTGAAAAAAGGTGGCACATTAATTCAGCTATTTTGAACAGTTTATAGGGGAAACAAGCAATGAGGGATGTATATAGACTTGCATATTTTTAAAATCCAAACCTTATCCGTGTTTCCAGCTTGATTTCAGACTGAGCATCGTTCTGTCTCAGAGACAGCAGCTGGGGAGGTGTGAGACTACTTTAGCTCGCTGCACCACATCAATCCCTTCTTCAGGCTCCAAACATCCACAAACACAAACACTGAAACATGCATTCAGCAGATAATGAAATAAATATCAACAATGTCCTAAAGATCTGCACTAAAATGTAACAGATGAGTTTAAATTTGCCATTTTAAACAGGACATTCCGCCCCCGGGCAAATTAACAAAACTGGGCAAAAAAAATGGTATTGTGAATGTTGTAACAGGTATTAGCCACTGTGCAGGTGGCATATAACATATTTAAGGTACCTTAAATAAAGGGATTTAGACTCATTCCATATAAGTAAGTAAACTAACCTCATTATCATAATCACAGTAGCATCACGGTTGCCAGCAAGCAGAGGATAAAGATTTAACAAAACACTGGAGTGTACATAAAAACATAAAAGTAAAATTTTGTTAGCATTTTGGTAAATGCCATCTGAACACAAACCACCTCAGTCCAATAATAGATAGAAAGGCCAGCGTAAACATAAGCAACAAAGTGGTTAGAGGGAAAAAGGAGAGTTTGAGCAGCAAAGAAAGAAAGAAAGACAGGGGCAGGAAGATAAAGATATTTGTATTTTTTCCCGTTGGTCTGCCTTCCATCAACTGTTTGTATGCAATGTTCAGATCCTCTTGGTTGCTTCGCTGTCATCGTGGTATGAGGCCTTGAAAGGACCCTCCTGATTGTGTTGAGGGTGAATGGTAGTGTGTGTGTTTCTGTCTGCGTGTAATCAACTCTACCTTATTTTGTGGTTGACAAAGGCAAACAGAGCGAACACCATAAACACTCCCCCTGCCTTGCATCTCAGCGGTTTATGTTTCCAGTGGGAATGGCACTGTCTTTCATAATGAACCTCGAACAATCGTAGCCTGACTGTAACGTGGCATCCCCTCAGGCTTGATTCCTCATTAAAGAAAAGGAACAAAAACCAAAGGGGGAAAAATATGTTATCTTCCTTTTTCTTTTTCAATATATACAATGCATTGTACAAGTCTGGCTGTCAACTAAATCTTCAGAACCTTAATCGAGGGCATACAAGGTGAGAATCCTGACAATATGGGAACGAGACGGGTGTTTTTGTGCTGGCGCAGCAGTGGAACAGTCAATATGTGACTAGCAAGCTTTTTGGCTTGTCTTTATTTTTTCCTAATGCGACTGTTAAAGTTAAGCTTGCGTGAGTAAGCAAGGCCCTTTCGACTTCAAACACAGTGACCGCAGTCCTTTCCACTGCTTTTCAACTTTCCCTTCCGGACAGACTTATAAACTCTTTAGCTTTAAGAGATGGAGACAGCGACTGGCTTTCACACACACCTAAACTGCCTTAGATTACAATGAGAGTGAACAGTGCTCAGCCTGTGATATACTAATGATTTGGTGAACTCTGTGACGTCTTTCTTATCAGAAAGGCTTTATTCTTCAGGGGGATATTTTAAAATACTTTATTGTTACACTGCACCTGTGTTATTGTTTTGAACCAACTGCTACTGTCACGCTGGCAGAGATGAAGCCGTGCTGAGAATATGGCACACTGGCCGTGAAGATCAGCAGAGCAAATCTGTCTGGTGCCCTGAGCTGTCAAACGATGGCACACTGGAGCATTTAGTATATTAGAGGGAATGTAAAATGATTACATTCAGAGGTTTCTTTTATCAACACTCAGGCAGAACAAGAAAGAGAGAAAAAAGAGAGAGAGGGAGAGAGATAGCCGCTGTCACTAGGGTCTGTAACAATCTTCATCTGATTTGTTTTTTTTCTCCACTACCCCCACTGCCTCTTTTCTTTCCTGCTATACCTTTTCTGGCTGAGTGAAAATGGGAGCAGACTCAGATCATCCCGTTGCTAGGCAACACTGGACACGTGGAGGCTCCTAACACTGGGATTCAGGTCCTGTTTGGGTTTGGCTACTGTCTTCTTCTCCATATCCACTTCCTGATGGTTCACTTCCCCTTCTGATCCTTTTTCTTTTCTCCTCTCCTCCTCAGCCCTTTCTGCTTCCCTATTTCTTTCCCCTCCTTTCTGCCTTTATGGCTGCACAGTAGAGATTTCTGCGCCTGGCAGATGAACAGCGACTCTAGCCAGCGGGAGCTGCAGCAGCCGTGAGCATTTATCAAAGCCGTGCTCCGTAATGACCACTCAGCAGTGGGGAAATTGAGCTGACCCTGAGGCCAAAGCTGTTAGAGGGGACTGGTGGGAAGGCCAGTAGGGTCAGGCCATCCTTGTCCCACCCACTTAGTGGGCAGTTAGCGCTGAACCATTAGTTTACTGTTTGGAGGCCTTACAGCTCTCCCCTGCACAGTATACACGCACACATACAGACTCTGACACACACAATGTGGACACCAGCCCTACTGCCTAATCTTCAGCACTTCAGTGTTTACCTGACACAAGTTGAAAAAGGAAAAGAGTCAAAGAAACCGAGGAGGTAAACTTTGTTGGCTGCCTGTAAACGCTTAGATTTGATCTGAAACCATTTCTCTATTGTTGTAATAGAAGCAGGTCAAGACACTATAGGCACAGTAAACTTAGCTTCTTTTGCATTTTTTCCCCAAAAGATCTGGTATTGTGTAAAGGGAGGGTCACCGGAGCTCAAGGTGGCGGTTTCAGTATGAGCCATTACATTTGATGTCTATCGCATGCTTGGATTTTGTGATTCAGCATGGGATGAGACAGAATGTTTTAATTGTTTTCTACGTGTTCATTGTGTTTGTGTGTCTGTGTTGTCAGTAAGGATCCTTTTTTAGTATCTGAATCACACAGATATGCAGCTTCCCAGCTTCCCCTTTTATTCAAGCACACACTTTGACTCACGCACAGGTTAAAACCCAAACTCTGTCTGTGTTGAGCTTTCTAGCTTTCTCACTGGAAGAATATAATCAGACTAATTCCATCACAACATGTATTAACTGAACTTTTGATTAAAAGAATCAAAAATCAGTGACATCAACATTTACAATGGGAAAAATAGAATGCAGAGAGTGTCTATTTTTAAAAGAATGCAATTAATCCATATATTTAACTTTATTCAACAAAGATAATCTCTAGTGCCACATCTGACCTTTGTTGGTCTCTTCCTTAACACTGTGCAGACATGAATGACAGAGCTTGTTAATGCTGGGAAGTAGTTCTGTGACAGATTACTGGCTCTAGTTAACATTATTTAACTCAGCAATGTCTTCAGGCAACTGCTTACAACAGTCCAGGGGCTGCCACGGGGCTAAAAACCGCAGGGGAACTGCGCACACAGACAATCAATATGGACTCAGATGGAAAGAGAGGTGAGGGCAGAAAAAAAGAAGAGCTGGAATAGTCATTTTCGCTTGAGAGGCGCTCCCTTGAAAGCCATGAAATAAAAATCTGAACTTTAAAATTGATAAGGATTGATTTCGCTGACACGGGATCATAACATACACCCCTTTGGAGACTGGCAGCGTAAGGGCTTACAGATGCCGCGTGCATAAATGAGAATGGGGAGGACGTAAATCTGACTGCAGCCCAGCAATTAGCCTTTTACTGTGGAAAAGATATGGAGAATCTTTACTGTTTCATCAAATGGCATTAGGCATGCTCTGGGCCTGGAGGTTTCTTTGGGAAGACAAATGCTAGAATAAACTTGTTTAGACAGATGGATTGGATAGAATTCCTCACAAAGTTCACTATTTTCCCTCACAGATCCATATAGATCACTAGTGAATGGTTAGTTCATTATGTGGCTTCTATTAAATGTCACACAGTGTTTGAGCTACAAGTACAGAGCTCACTGAAGTATTCGCCCTACAAATGACATTTTCAACAGTGTTTTCAGAGATAAAGTTTGGTGTCAAATACATTTTGCGTAGGTTTATGGTAGTGAATAGTGAAACTGATTAAAAGTAGCTAAAGTTAAGGAGAACCCTGGAGGAAACCCCCTAATAAAAGCCTGAAATGAAAAACAACACTATTTTTGCACATATGCTTAAAAAAAACCCCTAAAACAAATATACATCCCACGGCATGCAGATTGATTACGACTCAGAAGAGGAGCATAAGTCTGAGAACATGATTAGTTGAGGAAAGAAAGAACTTGGGTGTATTTCCTGCTCAGATGAATGATTAGGACGAATGAACAGGGTGGTCTTGATCAAAGCTAACATCTAAAGCTAACATTGTACTGTATGCTGGTGAGCAGATGGTGAGCCATAAATCCTCACCCAGGCTCTGACACATATTAGCATTTAGTTAGCAGCCCACAGCTTGCCAGCCATTTAGGTAATATCTCCATCAGATCACTCTGGAAATGGTGATGGAGTGAGTTAGGGGGATTTTAATGTTTTCCGTGACTGTATTGTGCTTAATTAGACGGCGCTCTGGCTGTGCCACGAAGTGTTGCTGCAGGAGACGGTGTGTGTTGACAAATACGCTCATCACTGCCCATTTAACTGCACAAGGCTTTCACTCATGCCGGAAAAGCTGTGTAACATCAGTTACCTCAAGCAGATACACAAATTTCCAGTAAATTCCTCTTTTAGTGTCATGGAGTTTCAAAACACCAAGTTTCTCTCTGTCAGCTAACTCCCCCAGCCTAAGGTAATTCCCACATAACATCGCTGTTGTCACCCTAACATGGAAGACGCACAAATGGAGGTGCACGCCATAAGTTCTGACCACGACACCATCACCACCTTAAACCACTGAATCAAGGGAGGATAGACCCATGCTTTCATGTTTTGACCCCACAATCCAATTGTAGCAACAGAAATAAAAGAAACTGATCAGACCAGCTTATCAGCTTGAAGCAGTGTGATCATTCTCCTCTGACCTCTGGCGTATTCCCTCATAGAGGTGAATGGATATTTTCACTTTTTTGGACCGTTTCCTGTAAACCCTATAGCCTGTTGTGTGGGAAAATCCCAGTTTCTGAAATGCTCAGACCACCCCACCCAGCAACCGTGCCACATTGAAAGTCACTTAAACCGCATTCTGTTTGAACTTCATCTTTACCGTGTCTATTTGCCTGATGCATTGAGTTGCTGTCATGTGATTGGGTGACTAGATATTTAAGTTAATGAGTAGTTAACAAGCTTCCTAATAAAGAGGTTGGCAAATGTAAAGGCAACATATGGTAGGTGCAAAATATCGGGCCTAGGCCGAGCAACTAACACCTCTATTCCCCACCCTCACATTTGTAGTGCCCTGAACACTAAAAATCATTCCACTATGAAAAACTGCTGAATACATATATTGGATCAAAGTCCAAGAAAACAGGAAGAACAAAAAAACCCCCAAAAAAACAACAACCCCAAATACTCTGATGTGGTTAAGAATAATTTACTTACACAACATTAAGAGGATGAATAACAACATTTGAACAAATTCTATAAAAAATGATTAGACATGCTCATAAGGTTTGTATTAACACTAATAACATTAATTCTAAATTAATTTCCAAATTCTAACCCTTATGCAATGAAGTCAGAGTGTTTAAATCAGCCTGTCACTGTGTAACAGTTCATCCAAGGATTCAATCCTAGGATTTTATTTGCATCATACTTAATAATTAATTAGCATGAATCTTTGCTTGTTTGTCGTCCCAAACAAGTTGTGCATTCACATTGCTAACAAAGCTAGCTAGCCTTAGCTCACATTTCCAGTCAGTATCCCAAATGTATGTAACAAGTTATGGCTTTAGAACAGGGAGTCTCAAAAGGCAATGATAAGGTCATGGTAGGTACATCCATCTTTTTATATACAGTCTACAATTTTTAGACCGTATATAATTCTCTGGTTTAGGTGAGGGGTAAGATCTGGAAAGGTTCTGGGCTGTGGTGCATGTGTGAAAACAGGTTTACACACTGACTGACAGAGAGAATGACCCTCTGGCACGGATTGGCTTGTAGCCTGAGAGCTGAGAGTGAAAGGGCAGCCGCAGTGAGAAAGAGCAAAAGAGAGTGCAAACTATGTGTAGATGTCTGCAAGTGTGTGTGTGTGTGTATGTGCATGCAAGAGCGTGCACATGGGCATACATATGCCAGGGGTTAATTGTGGTTCAAGTGTGAGGAACAGCTGAGAGAGCTCATATATGGCACAGAGGTACAAGCATGGTGACAGGCAACTTGACAACACAACCTGTTTTATGGTGACAAGTGTCTGTGTGTGCGGTGAGGAGAGAGAGAGCGAGGTAGTGGGGGAAAAGAAAGTGTGAGAAAGAAAGAGTGAAGCTAAAGAAAGGCAGGTGAGCAGTAAAGTGCTTGTCTGCCCACCCAACATGTTGACATGACTCCTTTAAGAATAGCAAAGAGTCTTGGTAAGCAATTTCTACACTCCAGGGTGCTGATGGAGAGGATTGTGTAACTATGTATGTATGTGTGCGTATGGGGCCATCAGAGTAACTAAACAGAAGAAAGGCAACGAAGACAGTTGGCTATCTTTCACCTGTCACCAGAAGTACTAACAGGAAGTTTTCTCAGAGGGATCGCTATTTATTTATTTTTTTGTTGTGAGGGTTTAAAGTGGAGGCAGCAGTCAAGGTGTAGTATACTATACTAGATGCTGAAAAATAACCTGAAGCATATTTGCATGGCTTTGTGTGTGGCTCTGCCTGTGCTGTAGCTGCGCGTGTTTGTATGCGCTCTTGATGCGTAAGCACAGGGTTCAAATCTTCAAAGCAGCTCTCCTCAGCTCAGTTTTCAGTTAGCAGCTAAAGGTTGGACTTATGTGTTGCTGCTTACAGTAACACACAGGGACTTCTTTACACCATATCGTTACCACTACAGAACTTACTTGTCAATCACACCAAAACCACGAAGTAGGTTACTAAATAACACCACTTCAGAAGGGGATTCCTGACAGTCGAGTGTAAATGATATGAAAATGTCACCTGAATACATCTTGACAATGCTCATTTTTTCTTCTACATATGCTTGAATCAAGCTGGTGAATAATATTTGTTTGCTATAATATTTTATATCTATTTTTTATATTTCTTTATTATTTATAAAATAAAAATAAAAGAATAAGACTACAATTAACTATGCAATATATCTATTTTATTACAACTTAAGCTTTTTTCTTCTTCTATGAGATCACTTTTTAATATTTTCTGGTCAAACCTCAGTTAATAAAAAAAAAAGCTATGTTGATCTTTTTGATTTGGTTATTTCCCAATGAAAATGTCAAACTTTTGCTGGTTTTGCAGTGCATCTGACCCCCCCCCCCCCCAAAAAAATAAATCTGTTAAAAACTTCAAAACTTAAAAAAAAAGAAGAGAAAAGAAAAGAAAAGTGAATTCTGCTTGTTATTTATTAGATCACTAACAAGCAGAATTCACATCTTTATATTATATATTATTTATTATTTAAACTGCTTTTCCTGTTTGGGAAAGCAGTTTAAATAACTGTAATTAAATTAAATTAAATAATATTAATAATAATGTGCTCTATTATTATTATTATTATTATTATTATTGTGCTTGTTGTAAAACAGTAGATTTGAAAATTCACGGATAACACCAATTATTATATTTTAATATTACAATTTTTTTTTTAATTAAAGAGCTTGTGAATACTGGTGGGTTAACAACTACGGAAGCAACACAACCAATATTATAATTTAAGGCAGCTGTGTCATCCAATTTGACTGGTAGTGTAATAAATGTGTTAAGCACTGTACAGTAACTTTAGCCTAAATTCTAAATGCTAAATTTAGCTAATGCATAGATTAACAATGCCTTTCTAATAAAATAACATCAATTTAATCATAATAACAAGACTAAAAAACAATCAACCAGTTAATGGTAAATAAACCTAACTCAAAGAAACAAGTTCTCAACTTGCAGCCTACACTCGTGCAAACAATCTGCACTCTTGCTATGTGTGTTCTGACCAGAATTAGGCGAGGTCACCAGCCAAGGTTTGAGAAATGCTGTCAGTGAGCCTAAGCTCTCATTCATGCAGCAGAAGGCTCCAGTATGAACATTGCATCCTCTCAGTGATGTAATGTAAATTAATTACAGGATGATCCTTCTGGCCTAATCTGTCCAACATCTTATTAGGAACTATTGCAACATTATCATACAAGTACCTCGTTGTAGAGCTCAGCCGAAGATAATTTGCTTTTTGTAGTGTAATAACTCTGTGTACGCTTTGTATTGATTTAAGACTAATGCAATACTAATATGGGTGCATTTGGGCATTGCACAAGATAGTGCGCTGGAATAAAGCAATTGTAAAGAAAAAATTAGTCTTTCAAGTGGTTCAAGTGAAAATCTTAATACACCACACTGAGAAATAAACAACTGTTTCCCACCAGGGATAGTGTGATAGCTCAATTTCTTTAGTCTAGGTTCAATCTGCACTGTCAGTACAGTACAAGCATTACTTAAAAATAAAATTCTGTTAAAGTGCCATGTTGAGGATATACCTAGGCCATATAAAGTTAAAAGTGAACCAAAAATAATAATACTTAGAACATGTCTATTTTTAGCATATTCTTGTTCATCAAATAGTTTGCATTGACTGGTCAATGGAAAAATACAGTGAGAGTAAGATGTGCAGCAACTGCAGACTGAATTCAAACCGACATGGTTGTGGTATGCCTCTCAGCATGCTGAGGCTCCAGGACGCCAGATCTGGTCTTTGAAGACGCTGCCGGTTCCCTGAGGCCACACCAGCAGTAGCCGGAGGGGTATCAAATGTATTAGAGCTGCCCCACTAATAAGATAAGTGGGCTAATGCTAGCACTAGAGGTTTGCCACTCATCTCAATCTGTCGTGTTTAACAGTCTCACAGGAATAGCTCTCGAATTTAAATGCTGGGCAGCTGTTGATGGAGTGGAGAAGTGTAGTGTGTATTTCAGAGAGCAGTGCAAGTATGTGTGTGTGTGTGTATGTGTTGGTGGGGAGTGAGCATGGGTGGAAGCAATGTAAGACGCTGGCTAAGTCTCATGGAACATCAGTTGACACTAGAAAAATACAGCTGCCGATAAATCTCCGACAACAGCCACGGACTCATGTTTCGCGCTATGATTTATCAGAGTTGTTCCTTTTAGACTTGCCATTTGGAAGCCACAATCTCTGTAGGTCATTTGTACAACTTACTTCTAAACTTTGATCCTGGGTAAGGAATAAATGTAGATACTTGGACATAACCAAGATGAAATCAGCTGCATATCATTTTACCTTTTTTTCATCAGGAGGTCCTATTTCCTTCTCTATGCAAAATTTGTCTTAAATAATCAGTGATTCATCATAGAAGAAGTTATTTAACCACTAACAAAATGTCACGTCTGCTTGAAAACTGTGCTTAATTGAAATATGTGTCTTGTAAGGTGAAAGCTATTACTCTCACTCAGTCTGTATTGATCTGCAGTTTTAGCCCTGATGAGATTCTCCTGGTGTTTATTAGACTGAGGGGAACTTATTAAGACATGATGGCTATTTTCCCTGCTAAACATGATTATTTAATAACAAAAATGGTCTTGTTCACTGTGTTGTTATATTGCAGGTTGGAGTGGTTTAAAATGTTTATGATAGAAAATGTGTTTAGAGAACTTAAAAACTAAATTGACTAAATTTACTACGTGCCTGCCAACATATCACTGATTTACGTTTATAATAGAAATTTGTTTTACAGGGCAGATCAACTGAACCCAGTTTAGCTTCATTGCACAATTTTGGGCATCGGACTACATATCCATGCATCATTACTCTAATTATATTCGTGCTGTTCCATTACATCACTCTACCACCGCACAACTATCCTCATAGGCAAACAACAGGTGTTTGCAACCGAATAACACGCGTGACATGAACACGAAATTTGAATGAAGATTATTCTGGTCCTTTTTTAAAATTCTCATTATTTCCAAAATCTCAGAGTTTGTTTTACTTTTTTAATTTAGTCTGCATTTATTTAGCTTATTAAAATGTAAACATAAGTATTTTTTATTATGGCGATGTTTATCATAACTGGTCCAGCTACCTATTTCAGTGTCCACTTTAAAGAAATAACTCTTTCTTATTATATAAGAAACACACAGCTTCCTTCCATCACACTGTGACATGACAGGGAACATTAAGGTTTCACATCTTCTACATTTTCACATATCTATAATATCGATATTTTCTTTATACGCTACAAGCATTAAGCACTTTAATTTTTTATATAAATGTATTTCATTTAAATTTTGAAATCAGTAAAAGCAATTTAGAGAAAACAGTATCTGAAAGCATTCGGAAAATGGCTCGATCTGGAGTCCAGTGTCAGCACGGCTTGTGCTGCAATGCACTCATTCCTTTGCAAATGCTGACACTAATGTCAACACATCTAAGGGTACTGTTTACACGCTGATAAACATAATAATTTCATAAGTGGGCTTAATTATGACAGGATCCGTGTTTGTCCAAGTCTCTGTTGTAATCAGCTTTCATCAAACAGTCTTTTTCTCCCTCTCTGCTTCGGTAACAATGTGGATAATTTCGCCCAAATAAAAAGGGCTGGCATAAATCACAGAACAGGCCTTTAGATGGCACTGAATTTGATCTTAGCTTTCCCCACACGAGTTTGTTTGCTAACGGCCGTGTGGACACCGCACACTCTTAACACATTCAAATTCCTCCCGTCGCCCCCATCGCCTCCTCGTCTCTGCGCTTGAGACAACCTGGAAACTACCGTCCAAGAAGCGAGGAAGCTGGCACTCCATAGCAAGCACCTCAATTACAAATGTTATCAATCCCAGGCAAAGACAGAGCTTAGCACTCGTGTCTGTTTTTCTCATCAGCAGTGGTAAGGGTAGCAGCTAGAGGACAGGAGAGAGGGGCTCAAGAGAGACAGTGACAGCAGTTTGTACATGCGACGGCGCTTGTGTGAGCGAACGTGTCTATCCTCTAAATCTCTACCGACCACTCCCACACCCCTCTGCCTTAAATATCTCGCCGCCTTCGGTGCGTCTTTCTTGATATTCCTTGGGATCTTGACTCCGTGCCCTCTGCAAAACCTTACGAACCAAATCGTCTCAAATTCAGCCCTCTGAAATAATTAAGGGGTTGCATGCCGCCAAAAATAAGAGTGTGTGTATTTCTGAAGTGGGAAGGGGACATATGTTTGGAGTCCTGGGATGCCAGGGTGAATCTAGTGAGGTTCAACTTGTTAGGAAAACTGGGTATTGCCTTACACTTCCGTTGACATGACTGCAGTATCAGTGGCGTGGGTGTGTTAGGTGTCAGCCACCGCTTGGCTGACCCCTCCAAGGATGCGCATGTTTACAGAGGTGTTCTCACAAACATTTGCCTAGTGCAGCGCGACAGACAGGCCCCATGGGCATGAAGAGGTGTTTATAGTTATCTTGCCGTTTGTAAGTTGTTGTTGTGCCTCACAAGTGGTTTAGACCAAAAACACTAAGACATGCTGTCTCTTGTGATAAAACTTATGGCTTATGACTTCTGGTTATGGCTCCTGTTTAAAGGAGTAACACCTTTGTCAGACATGAGCTGTGTAACATTCTAGTATCTGTTAAAGTGAGCACAATCGTTGAAGTGGAAGACTGCTGATCTGAAGTGTCCTTGGGCAAGAACCCTAACTTGATAATTAGGGTGAGAAACCACGACAACGCACCCAAGTAGCCACACATCCTGATGAAAACCAGAGGAGAGGTTGCAAAGGTTGATGGAGAATTATGAGGTGCCCACATAGTCAGGGAGACATCAAAGACCAGTGGTGAGCAGTAAGAAGGGGAACCCCACAATCCATCCAGCTGCGCCCCGAACACCCATTCACAATGCTCTTAAAGACCCTGGCCCAATGGTGCAATCCATCTGAAGTTGGAAGACTGAATTTCTGAATTCCCAGTTGGAAATCTAAACTGGAATGCCCACTCATGTCAGAGGAATCTCACCAATCCGAGTTCACAATCCATGATCGTGAACACAAACTTGTCATCTATACATGTTTGTCTGTTTTTGACTGGCTGAATAATCCATATGTAGAGCTCTGACTATACTCCATCCATGAATGTGCTTTTTTATACACAGAAAACAACAAGTACTGCACTGTGCTGCTAGTGATGGGTGCATAACTAAGGAGCAAAACAAATCCTCTTTCTCAGCTTGGGAGTTATTTTGCTCCTATTTTGCTCCCAGCACTGAAATCCAACTTCCGATGTTTACGGGACGCAGCACAAGTTCTGTTTCATGTCCACGTGAAGATGATGTTTGCTTTCTAGTCTACAATGAGATTTCGCAGGTCTTTCCTCCCCACTGCTGTCAGACTCCACAACAAAGACTTTTGCAGCTGATCAAACACACAAACCCACACATGTGCAATAAGACTAAGTGCAATACTCTTTTCTGACAAAGTTGTATTTTCACTCAGTTGTACATAGCATTGGCATTCTATTTTTATCCTATAGTACATTTTATTCTATTTTATTCTACTGTATATAGTATTTTATTTTATTCTATTCTATTCTGTACAGTTGTGTACAGTATATTATTCTTATTATATTCTAATTTTTGCTATATAACTTTGCACTGTCCACTTTCTGCTGTGACAAAACAAATTTCCCACATGTGGGACTAATAAAGGTTATCTTATCTTATCTTTTAAACGACGCTGTTCTGAGTACCTTTTGATAATAAATTGTGTGTTCTAATGTTAATCTTACCACTGTTTCTACGAAACAACCAGGTCTTTCAATGATCTGAGCACTCCCAGTAGAAAAGAAATAGTTAAAAAACACACACACAACAGTCTCTATTAAATTTTTTGTCATATATTATTATTACAATAAAATGTTACCTTCCAAAATAATAAATCGAGAACATCAGCTTAAAAATATTTAGTGACTCAGCTATGTAATTTTCATTAGCATTGTGCAAAAGCTGAGCCTGGCTGTGCAACAATCTCCTTGAGATAGCACTCACTATGTACCTCAAAGAAGTGAAGAAAGTTTTTTCTGTTGTCTATTTAAACATAGACTTTCGTATTGTTTTTGAGAAGATAAATTGGAAAACAATTCTCTAGAAATTGTGGTATTTTCTTTTTTTAATTATTTAATAATCTGGGTAAAGATAGAATGTTTTAATCACTTCACAAAGAGAAAGAAAATTATGCCATTATGTTCAGAAAATATACACGTAGGAACTAAACTATGTATGTGCGTGATTATAAATCAGGATTTAGAGCAGCATAAGCACAGAAAAGACAGCTTGGTATAAAGGTCTTGTTTGTAATGTACCAGAAGCCCAAGCCTTGACTCAGCTTTACAAACAACAAAAATATACACAGGCTCACCCAAATATTCTACAGCATTTGTTTTCACTAGCAAAGATGGACAGCGAGCAGACACACAGATGCGTATCACAAGCTCGTGTGCACACACAATTCATAAGCATGCAGACTGGGGAGCAGGCGTCCTTTTGTTAGAGGGAGAATGGAAAGTGTGAAGGACGTGACGAGGAAGATAAGTGTCCTCCAGGGCCCTGAGGTTACCCTAATGGTGTCATACATCACCACTCACAAAGCCATGCAGAGCAAAGTTGTCAATGCATGAATGCTGCACTATTACTATCAGCCATTTTAATCATGGCAGCTGTCACTGCGCTAATCAACACCATAACTTCACACTGGAAATCACTCAGAAAAACTCTCTCATCCTGCCGTGTACCAAGCTGTATACAACAGGCAGAAAGTTACTCGGATTGGGGCGGGTGGTGGGGGGGCTGAGGGGCTGTAACTTTGTAGTGCATCATTGCCCTTGTTTAATGGAGGCTTGGCTTTTCCTAAGCAGTTGTTGTGACAATGCTAAATGCTGCTTTTATGAATGTGCTAAAAGGGACCCCACCAACCCCACTGCCCACTGTCAACATCTCCCCTCCCAACAGGCACACAACCAGACTGTCCAGAGGGGCATTATGGAAACACACAATGTGGGGTAAACAACCCTTGCTACTCCGCAACTGTTTGTCCTCCTTGTCCTTTCCAATACAGATTCTGTTATTTATCACTTCTGAATTTTCTTTTCATCCACCCTAAAGTTATACACACAGTGGTCTTGTGTGATATCAGGGGAAAAAAAATCTACTTTGATGATTCCCTAGAATATTACGCTCGACTGAACGTCTTAATCCAGCCACTGCTGAACAAATTATCTCACTATTTGCATGAACAAAAAAATGGACTCATCGTAATCTGAGGAAATGATTATTCCCAGTACAGTGTAAGGTTAAAAGGTTGGCTTGTGTCTTTTTGCTACCTGCAGCTTTTCATGCAATGTTGCAGACAATAAAAAGCTGTCTATTGCCCCTCATTTGGATAATGTGAAATACTGTCTAACATGGCAAACATGCTTTATAAACCGTGTTCTAAAGCAAACCTGAGCACAGAAGTCACTAAACACAATATTTTTGAACATTTTGACAGCTTTCTATTCTCTGTCAGCATTTTTGTTTTTTAACACTGGCTTCTTCAGAGTAGGTGTAAACCTGGTTTGTTTTACTAACATATACTTTGTACAACTCGTGCCACATAATGTTTACTGAGCCTGATGTTAGGTAGACATTTTGCAGTCATGCTAATTTGGTGTAATTGCCAAAGGCAAATGTTTCTCAAGGCACCTAACCACACTGTGCTATTGTATATACACATTGCAGCATTCACAAACCCTTAGTGCCATTTCACTGAAACAACAAAACACTGATGTTCTTTAGCTTTTGTGAAATCAGTTATTGGGGTGTTGGTAAAGTCTATTTTCTGTTTGCAGACAGTTTCATATCGTTCATAATTCTGTATAATTTGTTTAGAATTATAGTTACGTGAAATATTTCAAAAGAGGAGCAAAAAGTCATTTTCAGAGAAAAAAAAGGCTTATAAGTCTTATATTAAGATGCAGGGTACCATGATAGGCATCCAGTAAAAGCACAATGTTTGGTTAGGGTCATTACAATGTGGGTTTGGACTGAAAGGGATTGGACTTATCAGTAAGTTCCCAAGCTGCTGAAATGAAAAGTCTTGTACATCATCTATCCAGTATGCCCCCTCCTGTGGCACCGTGTCTTCTTTCAGACTGAAACACTCTGTGGATATGAGCTCCAAAATAAGATAGATATGTTGTCCAGGAAAGCAAGAGTTATGATGGCAGCTGGAGAAGCACTGATAATATATGGAGGATTTCTAACTATAAAGACACTGATATCTCAATATGAGTGATGGAAACACTCATGGTGTTGGTTTCAGGATAGTCGGACAGCCCTGTTTGGGTAGCACCAGAGAGACACTGGGTCAGGTTGCAAACTGTTAGCATTCCTATGAAGAGAGACCATAAGATGGGCTGTCTACTGCACTTTTGTCTTTTAACAGGCAGGAGAGGGACCAAAGATAATTAGACCAGGGTGGAGAACGCAGGGTAGACCCTAATGCTGGAGAAGATGGGTTGAAAAATGTAGAGAATGCAGGGTTTTTCCTTCCCAATGTCACCAAATGCTTGCTCATAGAGGGTTGTGTGATTGATGGGTTTCTTTCTAATATTGTGTTTACCTTACAATGTCAAGCATCTTGAGGTGAATGTTTCTGCAAACTGGAACTTTATAAAAAGAGTTAAATTCAATTGAGAATTCAGAAGACATAAAAAAAATCGTGGTGTTTGTGTCCTCAATATTATCATCACCTTCAATGGCTAAAAGCGGGCTTTGCTTGCTGTAACATTAGAACGGGAAGTCAAACCCATTTTTTAGCACTTTCCTTAAGCAGGCTGGACCAGTAAAACTCCTCTTTCTATCCATCTATAGAAGTTTAACTACACATTTAATCCCTGATGTAAAAAAAAAAAAAAAAAAGATGTGCAATTCCAACAGTCTGTTCCAGATTTTCCACACGGTATAGTAAATCTGTTGCTGTACTTCATGACTCTGCCCTTATATGAACAGCTGTAGATGTCATATCAGCAGGGGGAAAAAAAAGAAAAACTCCAAGTCCAAAAGTCCGAAAATGTATCCTGTCCTCCACATTTTACAAAGCCATCCAGTGGGCCAGACTGGTCTCTTTGCCAAGCCGATTTTGGCTCCTGGGCCTTATATTTGACACCCGTGTTGCAGCAGAAGTCCAAGAGGAAATCTTTTTTTCTTTTTTTTCATTAAGAATGGAAAACTAACAAAAGCTGTGTGATGTGTTTCATCTCGAGACTATTAATTCACACATTTTGTGAATAAAAAAAGAAGAAAGAAAAAAAGAAGAACATAGGCTCAAATCAATCTTTCGATTTGTGGATGAAAATCGCAGACCAGACTTGAGCCCGCCAGCTGTAAGAAACCATATTTGAACAGAGTGGTGACTTTAGCAGCACTTTGTGCCGTGATGAAACCTGTTTTAAGTAATGAGACACATTACCGTTAATCACCTTCTCATTAGGAGCGACATGTTCCAGAGAGACAGTAAGATCAGACATGCAGTGTCACATATATACATCTAACCAGTTGCATACACACACATATATCCTCCTCTTATCTTGATGGCTCTGAGGCATTTTGCTGATTTTGTCAATGTGAACCATGTACACAATTTGAACACTCGACAGTGTGCATGCAGTGCAAATGCTTCTCACATACCCAGTGCTCCAAGCTAGGTGCGCTTTTTTTCCAAGAGATATCCCACCCTGGTATAAGGATTCAGAGATTCTGGTTAATGATGCCCAAGCCTCCCTTTCCTCCCCAGGTGCCATTAGAACCTCATTTTAAAGGAGAGTGATGGGTCAGGCTCGCAGGGTTATCTGGCCTATCTTTTAATCATAAATGAGACCCCCTCCCCACCCCTCCCCTTCCTTGTCTTTCTCTCCATCCTCACCTCTCTCTATCAACCTCCCTCACTCTACCCCACTGCCCTCGCTCTCTCCCTCTGTGGGTAAGGGAAATTGCTGTATCAGCGTTATCCTCGTTCTCCCCCCCCCTCCCCCCACCAAACCCTCCTTCACCTTCCTTTTCCGCCTTTATGCTTTTCCAGCCCATCACTGATCGGGGGCATCAGTTCCACCGGGGTGACTCTCCTGTCGTCACTTAGGAGCCGCAGAGTCCTCTTCTGTCCGAGAGAAGGAGAGATGGAAAGATGGGGAGGGCTGTTGGAGAGGGTAGAGAGGTAAAAGCAGGGTCATGCCAATGATAGGACGTCTTAAAGTGGCTCACGGGCTTCTCAAAAAAAAAATCTCGCTTTAGAGCAGACGATCTTACGGCTGCTAGCCCTGCGAAACTCTCCTAAAACATTATCTTTATCCAATGGCACAGTGCTATAAACACCCCCCTCACCCATTCTCGGCAGTCTATTACTTCTGCAGCGTGTGCAATATTTCACAAAATAATTTTTTACACACTCTCTCATGCATACACTATCCACACTGTTTCTACTTTTTCTTTTTTTCTTTTGAGGACTTAAGTTTATGCCGAAAAAATTGAAAAATAGATTCTAGTGCTTGCAAAGTTTTGAAAGAGTTGATTTTAAAAAAATGGTGATGATGCATTCTCACCTGCAGGCCCGGGCAATGATTTCCAGGCCACATTACCATTCGCACACACCACCACCTCAGTGCCCCCTTGCCTTCAGTCACTGTCTCTTGCTGCAGTCCTGCAGGGGGTAAACGTCAAACTCTCCAAATTGGATGAAACATTATAGGAAATATTATGAGGCAGCCTGCTGCTGTGATGGCTAGGGGCTTTTGGTTAATTGAGTTGTTGCCCATGCTGCATACTGAACAGGACCTGCGGACGGCTGAAAAAGTCTGTTGGGACACTGGCTGTTTTTTTGAAGACATTTCATCTTTATTGGTTAACGTCGGGACAGAGAATGTGCCAGAAGACAGAGACAGGAAGAAAGCGATAGACTCCTCAGGCATTAATGTACGCATGTATAAATGTACACGCAGCAAACAATTGCAATATCTTGTTGTCCTGCATGTGCTGAGTTGGTAGTAGAGAAGCTTTTATACTTTATACTTGATTCATTGCATTCCCTCCAAGTTCATGCACAACTTTCCCTCTCATACCATCAAAACTTTCTCTGCCAGAATAGCTGAAAAATCTCCCCTCTTTAAGCCTGACACACAGAAATCTTTTATCCACAATATTAGTCGGAAAAGGAAGACAGAACTGAAATTTTAAAGAGAGGAGGGGTTAAAAAAAAAGCGAAGTGAAGTACTTTTGATCATCGCTGCGACAAGGCTGAGAAGTAACATTTAGTCATTAATGTCAAAGCGGATATATATCCCAGGATTTATATTTTAGCATTAAGAGAAGCCTATTAGTAATGTGGCTCATCCTTAATCGGGGTCACTGCCAATGAGTAATAATCTTATGCAAATATATTCTGCTGGGAAATGTTCTGATGATTACTATATGCAGATTCAGGTCCCGGTCTCTTTCACTGGGCCTGAAATGGGCAAAAACAGAGATACCCATACATTGCTCACAATTAGATGACGCTGAAAGAAGCTGAAGTGCATATCAGGTGTCACACCATTAAAGAAACATAATCTAACCTTTATTTGATAGTCACAAAAGAATAAATATATCTGCTTTGTAGCATAAGCTTATGAGTGCAAATTTTAATACCCCTAAATGTGAAATTTCACATGACATCAGCATTTAAATTACTCATTAAAATTTAAAGAATGCTAACACAGTGAAATCTGCAATACACATCAGACGTCAGCAGATTTTTGGATGTGACATGTAATAACATTTTACATCATTCTCCAATGCACATCAAAATCATTTAAAAAGATTTTTTTCTATCATGTGGTCACTGCATGTCATAGTTAACTCTTTCATTAGGTTTTGGAAATTGTTAATGAAAGTGCAAGCGATGATGATATGTTGCACATGTGCAGTGAAAATAACCGCATGTCCTGCTAATTCTGTGCACGGGCTTCTCGCAGCCCGAGAGGAAGTGTGAGTTTCCAGTCGGTTACTTCATCAACATTTCTCGGTGGGTCAGTGTCCTTCGTTGGCAGAGCCCATCAATTTAGAGGGGACATCGATCACAGCCGCCTCTTGTCACATTGACCAGCTCATTAGCTGGACTTAATATACGCCGAGGGAGTGCTGAGGCCTGCTTGTCAGTCTCGCACTCTGTAAGAAGTTAGCTCAGAGATGTACACAGCCTCTTATAGGTGCACTAACAAGCAAGGGAAATATTATATGATAGCATCCGCAGATTTCATTTTACATGATCTTCTTTTATATTATAAATAAAACTTATTCCAGTTGAACTGATGTATATCCTGCTCTTCTTTGCTAGTCAATCTTCCTTAACATTTACCTGTATATGGTAGCAAAATAAACAATTTTTCAGTGACCACCAAATTTGACCGATCACTCAATAGTGATGACTCCGCCCAATGGACAAGCCTGCCCAGCCCTCCACCTGAGACTCAGAGAGAGAACAAAAGAGACATGAAAAAAACAGAAGATAAAACCTGCTCAGACTATGACAGCAAAAGGTTTTACAGTGCTGTTCAAATTCTTGTGGGTCTCTTTTACTGTGACAAAGTGAAGCTAGAAATCACAAAGAAAACAAATGAAATCCAAATGATGAAGTTTGCTTTTTATTTCGATTCAAATTTGCAAATATACGTGTGCAAATTTGAGAAATTAAAAACTATAACAGAAGCTTTAAATGATGACACAGATGACAACATTGTTCTTTATGGTGGCAAACAAGATTTAGCACTTTATTGCCTCAGAAATTTGTATGTGTATCATGGCCCTCTAGGTTAAAACAATGCTTCGTCCCACTGATCTAAACATCCACTCCAGAGCAAACCAGAGTGCCCCAGCTGACTGTTTGCCTTGTCAGACCGGCCCACTCACAGATGAGGGCCACATTGTGCCTATTGTCTGGCTAAATGGTGGCTTCTCAAAGGAGAAAAGGGGGAAACTTGTGTAAACAAGCTACAGCTTTAGCATCTCAATGTCACTGCATGGGAGTCTGCTGCTAAGTAATGCGTTGTTCCTGCTGGCATCACACATTCCTGCCTGGGCAAACGTTGGACACAAATCTGCCTGCAGTGGGACTTCTTGTGAGGATTTATAATTATATTGTCAGAATTATTCTGTAGCCTACATATTAAAACTTGCTCTTGTTCAAAGCAAAAATGCAACAGCAAAGTGTACTGACCTCGTGTTGTCCAAGGAAGCTGTCAATTCAATGACTTTATTGACCTGGCTTTAGCTGTGGATGAGAGGGGGGTGTCTGAATATTCTTGGGGATGCAGTGGGAGATGGTAGCATTACTATGGTGCCTAATTTGCTTCCTTTTTCCTTCTGCTATTCTGATGTGTTTTGTCAGTGGAAAGATGTGAAGAACCAGTGACACGCTTCTTTGTTTTGGATCAAGTGCCACACGTTTGACCTTGACGTGCCCTTTGTGTTTTTTACTGTTTCACACAGTCAATTTTTAAGAGGGACGGGGCTCTTCTGTCTCCAGTGATTACTGGCTAAAGAGATTCCTTTATTAGTGTCTAGTTTTGTAATGCTGCCAAATAACACTTTATTGCCCTTTAATTAAATATTAATGGTAGTGTCATTCCATCTCCATTCATAATTAAAGAGCTACTAATGGCTGATATTGCATATTAATGTAATTAAACATCCAGTACTCTCTCTTTCTCTCTCTCTCTCTCTCTCTTTGTGTGTGTGTGTGTGTGTGTGTGTGTGTGTGTGTGTGTGTGTGTGTGTGTGTGTGTGTGTGTGTGTGTGTGTGTGTGTGTGCATGACTGTGTCTGAACGGTCGCTGTTGTGTGTGGCGATAGTTGTAGTTGAATTTAGACAATATACATATATTATGGCTATTGTTTTCATTGCAATCAACCAACAATCAATGCATGCATGTTTCATAGGGTGCTGATAAATTTGCAGAAATACGCACACTCATTGTGTCTTGTTCCCATCCACACTCCCGTCAGTGTTGTGTACATTAAAAGCCTTAAAGTGCATCCTCTATATAAGGTCATTAAGTAGATAACAGTACTGTTTTACACCTCTCACGCCCAACAGCTGATCAATGCTCCATTAGAAACTGAGGATGAGATTGGTAAGATTAAAAAAAGAGGGTCAATTCCAGCTAAACTGACTCCCCACAGATTACAGGACCTGCCCTAGTCACAGTGACTTCAGAATGTCCTAAAATGTGCTTTGTAGTAATAATGCATGACAACAAGGATGCTTTTGTTGTTAATTTGGCTAACAGGAAGCTTCTGCCCTGGAGGCTAAAGTGAAGACGGACAGCAGCAGGAGCAGCGGCCATCTTTAAATCCTATTTAGTGATGTGACCCCTGACCCTGCCACAGAGAAGGTCAGACAAAACTTATCCCTCAATGAACAAACTGGCCCCTTTTAAAGTCGCTATGTTAATAATCGCCTACAGTCAGCGCTTCGGCATTCTCTAGCAAAGTGGTAGATGTCTTGATTTTTTTAATTACCGGAGGAAACACTGGTGGTAGACATATGGAGAGAAGATCTTCCAGGTAATAGAATTTTGTTTTAGCAAAATCCTTTTGAAGTTTAAAATCTATTAAAAGAAAGTAAGCCTAAAACAAAGCTCAGAAAACCTTTTTTAAATTATGCTAACACCCGTTCTGTGATCAGTGCTTCTGAAACTCAGGACAAAGGCGATCTTTAAGTTTCTAAAATGTACAGAAGGTAGGAATTTGGAAAGGCGTACAGCATTTGCTGTGCATCCTTGCAGTGTGAGAGGAAAACTCTCAAACCAGCAAACCTCAAAGTTCCCTCATCAGTTATGCAGAATCCAACATCTTCATGTAAACCAAAAGAGAAAAGCAGAAGAGACGAGTGAATGTTCCACCCCATAATGAAAGTCAAATCCACCAGGGCACTTGGAAACACTACACAGGCTGCAGCCATTAAAAGTCAATTGGGGTGTCTGCTGCGTAAACAAATAGCTATGATTATTCCAACCTGCCATCCTGCGACAGCATTAAAACATCCTTCAATTAAGCTGCCCCGAAACACACTCAGGCCCAAACAAAGCTCTCTCTTCACCTCTCTGTCACGTACCCTCACTCACACCATGCCGCCCCCGCTCCCTGGTTCTCTGCACACCTTTCACTCATCATGATGTGTCAACTGTTTGCAGGAGAGGGAGCAAAGATGGCTAGCACTTTGACCCACACCAAGATGGCAATGGTGTACAAGACACACATCCTTTATTGTTTTGAGGTTAGGTTAGGGTCTTTTTTTGAACTTTTCTGCACAGCTGGATGGGTAGGGTTTGTTACAAAGGGGGTAAAGAGGTAATGTGAATGTTCTCTTCTCTCTGAAACTAAGATATGTGAAGTTCTTAGATCAATTTTTCAATCAATTTTTCTTAAATATATAATATACAAAACACTTTATAGAAATATGAAAAATCTAACCTATTATAGCAGGAAAACAACAAAAATGCTGATTTTTATCTCGACTGCCAATATAATTCTAGTAATTTAAATGCACCTTAATTTTTATTCATTCAATATCTCAGTGGGTAAAACAATAATTTCTATTAAAATTTCACATTTATGGTAAAATTGTGGTTTGCTAACAAAGGTCGTTTCAAAAGTCAGTTTACCACATGCTTGTTTCCAAACCCATTTATCAAGCCTGATCAAACACTAAAATCAACATTTCTCAATATTTTTAACCTGATGTGATAAAACTGATATTAATAACTTGTTGGTAAGAGAAAATGTGAAAGAATCTATTCTAATCCTCTTTTCAAGTCTGACTTCATTAGCAATTTCCTTATCCAAACACTCTGCAAACAAAATGTGAAACGGCCCAGAATCCTTCTGCATTAGTACAATGAGAACTGCGGCTGTTTTCCCGGGTGTGACAATAAAGTTTAACATCAAAGCACCCATGCAAAAGAGGGTTTGCAAGGTTTAGCGGTTAGGTTAGAAGTTAGCAGGAAGCTAGCTAGCTAGTTTCTTCTTAAATATAAAATACTATGTTCTGACTTAAATATTTCCAATAAAGTAAATATACAGCTGCATACTTACATAGGCAAAGACAGAAAACTAAATAGCAGTGATGGTTGGAGGGTTACTGCTAGCTGACAGATAATGATGTGCTATCTGGTGGTTAGCTACAGAACAGTGGTTAGACTAATAATAATGTATTAGCATATTGAAGCCATAGGATGAGGTTTAAATTGTTCTCAACAAAAGGTCATTTTGAGGGTCCCAGATGAACAGAGACAAACACCATCACATGGCACGAAGAAACACTGAAAGCAAACCAAACTTTATCCAAGACAATGTCTGAGCTGAGACCATCTACAACATGAGGTTAGTCATTAATACGCTGCTGCGTGGTTTGGATTACTCGTTATAAAAAAAGCCTGATCCTAAGCTTAATGTCCACACTGAAATCCTAGTCAGCCCGAGGGTGATTCTTTTCTGAAAACTCTTCAAATATTTGGTGTCTGGGTCACCAAGATGGGATGTAGTGAACAGAGTGACTTTTTAAAAACTTTGCTTAAAGACGCGTGCCACATTAATACTCCTAATCAAAAGCTGGCCAAACAATGGCCAATGATTATTTCTGTGGGACATGTTTTTATTAAATAAAGTAAAACACAAAGCATTATCACGCTTAAAAAGGCGACAGCCTTAATCACTTAGATGGGGAAACGGAGTGGAAACATCATTAGTTAACATGAGGACTGGAATACAACCAGATGGGACTATACTGTGATTGCAACAGGTGGCTGGTGATTTGCTGCATGCCCAGGAACGGAAAAAAGTATATAACTAAAGCGCAGTTGAGGAAGGTTTCAAGAGCAAAAAGCCAATTTCATTAGCACAAAGAGAGAGTACTGGGATACATGGGAGCTGCATGGTGAAAATACTGTGTGCGCAGTTTAAAAGTTGCACATTGCAAAAACTTCTAAAGATACAAATGTGAATGGCTTCAGATGTTAAATTTGTCTTTGTGGCTCCAGTCTGAGTATACCAGCTCTGAAATGCAGTGTCACAATTGAGGCTTTTCTCTTCAATTTCTAAGCACTAATTTAATCTTGAACTTATTTAATTATTTAAGTTGATTCATATACTTTGACATGTGACAAACCCGCAAGGGTTTCAGGCTCGCATCAAATCAGGCCTATTTCTCTCAGTTTCTTTAGCATCAGAGACAAGGCAAACACTAATCCAATTGATTATCATTATACAGCCCATGTGGCCAAATTTAATACAGGATTAAATTCAATATATGTGGTATTTTCTCAAGAAATAAGTCTGTTCAAAGTGAAATCACATCTTTAAGTGCTACCAATTCAGGAAGCAGAAATCTCTGGAGAAGACAGAGAGGCTTGCAGTCTCATGCTGGCCAATTTTGGGCAAAGGGGAGCTGATGAGCAGCCAAAAGTCATTTTAGGGAGAAATTTCCGGAGAACACGAAGCATGCTGATGTCAGATCAGGCAAGGCAATCGCTTTGAGCAACACAAAAAGTTGCATTTGTTATTAGCATCTGTTTGGGCAGCTTAGTTCATCCATTAAAAAAAAAAAAAAGAAGTTTCATATTTTTTCATCGCCACAGATTCATCCTTCCGGGAAACTTGTTCTTCAAGTGTCATTCACCAACTTAACTGTTTTGGAAAGTAAGTCTGTTTAACTTATACAAGGAGAAGGGGTAAATCAATGTAATTTTCCCTACCTCTTGGTAGAGGCTGGAGAAACTGATCAGGAGGGCTAGCTCTGTGGTCGGCATGAAGCTGGACACTCTGGTGACAGTGGCAGAGAAAAGGACATTAAAGAAACTGATGGACATTATGAACAATGCTGGGCATCCTCTGCACACGGCCATAAACAATCAGAAGAGTCTGTTCAGTGACAGGTTGCTTCTCCCCAAGACAAGAACTAACAGACTTAAAAACTCCTTTGTCCCACACGCCATCAGACTGTTTAACTCCTCTCTGGAGGGGAGAGGGAGGGGAAACAGGAGGACAAAGGAGGGGGGAACAACTAAGCTGTAGTGCCTCTGCACCTCACTGTACAATACCTTGTGCAATACTTTTTGTAAATAGTCAACAGTGCAATAGACTCAATACTTGAAATGTGCAATTCACTTGTATTTTTATTTTTTATTCCTATTTATTCTATTTATCCCCTTTGTATATTTTATTTATATTTGTCTCTGTATTTATATATGTGTGTGTGTGTGTGTGTGTGTGTGTGTGTGTGTGTGTGTGTGTGTATATATATATATATATAACAATTCTGTAACTGTAACTTCGGTCGTTGCTGTGCTTTTTGGAAGTCGAATTTCCCAGAGGAACCCACCCGAGGGATTAATAAAGTTCTATCTTATCTTATCTTATCTTATCTCTTGAACGTGTAAAGGTATTATTTTCTCATTTCTGGGTACCTTCACAAAAGCCCTTGTGCTTCATCTCTAGGGGATACCACAGACAAGAAAAGGCTTGTAAACGACTGCATGGTTTTCAATTACGTTTGCTTTGCATGATCAAGGGTCGTGGCTCAGCTGATTAATAAAAATTGGAGGTGAAGGGTGATGATTTAATTAAAGTGGGTGTGGCATTTCAGTAAATCATAATTTTCCAGCATTTCACTTTCTGAATGTCACAAAATGTTGCGTGTCACACTGGAGCCTGTGGTCAAGTCGGAAATCTTTATTCAGATACTACCAGAATTGGCAATGACAGCATGATACAAGATCACATCAATTGCTGATGTGATGTGGTCACATGCTGATGTTGTATAATGATAATCAGCTGGATAAACAGTTATTCTACAATTACATTAAATGCCTTCCTATACTTGTGTATGTACAGCTTTTCTATTTCGGCAAATGTTTGACCAAACTCTAGTACTGTGCAAAAAGTCTTAAGCCAACTCAATTTCTTCATATTTTGCTTCCCATCTTTCTTGTTATTTTTTAAAGACGTCTTGAGTAATAATTCTGTAGGTTTTCTGAAGGTCTTTGGATATTAGCTGCTTTTCTTTTACACCAAAGATGAAGTGCCTGGTCCTGAAAACTACTGCAAATGGTCAGTATTCACAGCACTTGTTCAGCATTTTATCATGTTACAACCTTATTCGAAATTGGATTCAGTTCATTTTTCACATCAAATTCTACACACAGTGACAAAGTGAAAAAAAGTTTGAAGTTCTTGCAGTTAATTAAAACAGAAATATTACATCTACACAAATATTCACAGCTCCTGCTATTCAGAGTTGAGCTCAGTTGCATCCTTTTCCCAGTGAGCATCTGTGAAATGCTTCTACAACTTAAGTGAAATTCATCTGTGGTAAATTCATGATTGGACATGATTTGGAAAGGCAAAGGTCCCAGAGTTGACAGTGCACATCAGAGAACAAACCAAGCCATTAAGTCTGAAGGACTCTTTTACAGGATTTTATCGAGGCACAGATCCGGAAAGGATATGGAAAAACTTCTGCAGCACAATGAGCTAATGAAACAAAGATGAACTATTTAGCCTGAATGTCAAACATCGTGTCTGGGTGAAACACCGCTCATCAGCTGGCAAATGCCATCTATGGTGAGCATGGTGGTGGCAGCATCATGCTGTGGGAATATGTTTTAGCAGCAGGAACAGGAGACACTCTGGACCTCTGACTGGTGCAAAAGTTCATCTTCTAAAAGGAAAATAACCCTAAGAACCTAGCCAACAAAGGAGTGGTCCTTGAGTGGACCAGCCAGAGCCCAGACTTGGACCTGATTGAACTTGACTGGACAATGGCTTTGCACTGATGCTACCCATCCAATATGATGAAGCTTGACAGGTTCTGCAAAGAAAAGTGGGAGCAAAAAAATATATAGGTTTGATTCATTCCCAAAAAGACTTGAGGCTATATTTCTTGCTAAAGGTGATTAAAGAAAGGATTGAACAAAGGCTAATTGACAATGATTGACAATGAGACTCTGTCATAGTTTGGGGCGTTTCAATCTTCTCAAAATTATGAAATTATAAACACAGAAAAGTACCATCAGGTTTAAGTCCACCATGAAATACCATCCAGAAAACATCTGATTGGCAATGACAGTGATCTTAAACACACTGCCAGTGCAGTAAAAGAATTTCAAAAGAGAAAAACACAGTGGAACGCTATCAGCCACGGACTGGCGTCTCCAAAGTCCAGGCCTCAACAAGCTTGTTAGAACTGTAAAAACAGTTTTTTCCCCTTAAATACTCCATTTCCATTCATGTTTCAATGTATCACTGTACTTATTTTGCATTTTCCTAAAAAAATGTAAAGAAATGAGGTGCAGCTCAAGACCTTTGAAGAGTACTGTACACCAACGTTTTCGAGTTGCATCACCAACGTTATGAGTAATGCAATCCATTTGAACGGTAACTACAGCATCGACTTTATTCATGAAAATGTCTAACTGTAAAATCAGGAGCACCACACTCTGTCACATAAATAAAAGTCACAAGAGCAGTGAAGTATTGCACCAAAAATATTATAGCAAATCATATACTTCTAACTTAATAATGCTGAAAGGGAGCAAGGACTATTTCAGAACATCAGGGAAAAGCCATGTGCTTCTCATCTGTAAGCAGGCAGAGAAATAATTATAGAATGAAGTCAGTGTATATATTTTGTGGGTTATTCGGGTACACACTATGCAGCAGACCACACACAACTTTCTCTCACACATTTTGTCGAACTTAATTCAAGACTGTTATTCCAAATCCAAACTCACATAAAGTCTTCACAATTATCATGTTTCAGAAAAGTCAAACTGTTGTTGCTCTGTACGTGCGGGGGGCAGGTAGTGGAAAATGATGTTGCTAAGTTAGATATGAACGGATGCGATTCGAGCTGAGACTCTTGATAGACGCTGTAAATGCTAAAAACGGGTGAGCCTGGTTAGCAGATTGATACCACTGGTTAAGTCCTTATTTAAACAGCCCATTGGAAAACAAATCACCAAGGTGCATAGGAGCTATACATTAATTTGAAACTTGGGCCCCGTGCCAAAGAGGTTTGACAGAGTAACTAAACATTTCCTACTGGATGAGAGCTTCTAAATGTATTGTGACAGCCAGTTGTGTCTCTTACAAAACACAAAGCACACAGAAGAAAACAGACGCACACATAATCAAGACGCATGCTGAAACGCGTGCATAGACACCTGTGGTCCACGCTCACACACACCTGCGCAGATAGTCTCAAATCACACATTCCTCATGGGCCTTTTCTTGTGTGGGGAGAAATTACAGAGAAGACAATGAAAAATGTAAGGTATTCAGAGTAAGATTAGATTAAGTTAATCGAATTTGAAGAAAAATTGTAGCATGAACACCATGGGAAAACATATCTATTACAGAGACATATTAGCATTTAATTTATCTGAGCCTTTACTCTCTGCTTTTCTTTCATTTTCCCTTTTTCCTCTTCATCTCTGTCTTCTCACCGAAGGCCATGTTGTACTGTTCAAGCTGTTTCCCTGCGTACTAAGAAACAAAAGCAGACAAACAGCACATCTACAGTACAGTTCAAAAAGATATTTCAAAGGTCACAAACCAAGCAGGGTTTCAACTTTTACAAATCTTTGCATTCTTTGTGTAAAATAGGTCGTTCTTTTCTTTTTTTTCTTTTTTTTTAATAACTCAATAAACTTGTTTTGAGGTAACAGGCCTTTATGGTAATTGAATAACTAAACAGGATGCTTCAGTGCTACTGCAACAATCTCCACCCAGCCGAGGGCAAAAGGCTCATTTTGATTGGCAGCGAGGATACTCCCTATCTATTACTGCATTGAAGACAAGCAGGAAATGGCGAGTTTCTGACCTACAAGGAATAAGTAATAGCACAGACAGAACAGTGTTGTAAAGAAGACAAGTACAGGAAGCTGAACACTTGCAGTGAGCTGCACTACTGGCTCCCATGACCTTGTCCTCTCCTTAGGTCAGAAGCTTCTCATACGTCCCTTTGCAAACACTTAACATTTTGTGGGATGATAGCACATCTGGGATTTTCAGGTACTCACATCTGCTGAATGTTACATAATATATGGCCACGAGTTTATGTTCACTCACATGAAAGTGTTCCATGTTTATGGTTTGGGGTGGTTTTTAATGAGTTGGGCAGGTTTTAATTACACAGAATCTTAATGCTACAGCCAACTGTGTGATTCAGGCTGTACGATAATACTTTTAACATTACATTGCACAAACCCAAGACCATCAAGAAGTTATTTTCCCAGCATAGTGTGCAAAAAGTTGATAGGCCTTTAGTTGTTCCAACACCTTTGAGAAAAACTGAAAAGATGACTGCAAATAAGATCTGAGCACCTGGTATTCCTGGGTGACAGCTGTGTTTCAAAATGCTGTTGAAAACTTTGCAGAAGCTCAAAATGCATGTGTATGTAATGTTTGGGTGATCTGAATTTCTAGAAGTAAAAGCTACCTTTAAAGCAAATTGGTCATTCTTTGATTATGGTTCTATCATCACTGTTATTTGTGCAGTTTGCCTGTTCGCAGTTCTCAAAAGGTTGCTTCAAACAGACACAGCCTTCAGTTCAAAAAGGCTTGATTAACACGTAAGTGGGCTCAACATTTGCAATAACACTGCTAATCTATGCAAACTTTCTTTAGCCTTGTTGCAACGCTGAATGCCTGACCAGCCATACAAAGGCGTATGGTAAAATACACTCTGTAAAAATGCGACAAAGACAGACTTTTCTTCCGTCCTACAAAGGATTCCAAGTTTGACCATCCTGCCCAGCTGCCTAGAATAGACAACACAGCCTCTATTGTCGGGGTGAGTCAATCTGTGTGGGTGTGAATGCATTAGCCGTTCTCAACAGAATTATGCCCCTGAACTCCCCCGCTTTGCTTTCAAATATTCTGCGATAGGTTCCCGCGGTCATGTTTAGATCACTTCCGGGCGATGCTGTGCCATAAGAAAAGGATGAATGGTGATCATTCAGTCCCGAATAATTATACTTGGACCTGCAAGTTGGGGAACACATAACCCTCAGAGGGCAACATGACAAACATGTTTTTCGGGGTCTGGTGACAAAGAGCGTGTTTTGATGTGACTGAGCATATTCCCTGAATTGAGTCATGCGACAGGGTTATCGCCATGGTGCGTGGGCATTCAGTCGCACTGTTTGTCCATCTCTGCGCTTTCCTTTTAACTGTCTGACTAACGGATTTATATGTGTGTGCCTGTGCGTGAGCGTGTATATGTATGTGTGGGTGTTAATACTGGCATGCATATGCTCATTTGTGACAATATAGAGTCTGTGTGTGTTTGTGTGTTTGTGTGTGTGTCACCGCAGCCTGGGGAGAGGAATGGACCAGCAGACGAACACTCACACAGTGGCAGACCACTCTGAAGTCATCTTTTCCAACAACAAGCAGACCACTGGTCATTAGCACACACACGCAGCATCTGTGCAAATGTGAGTTCTCATGAAGGTCCATTGAGTAGCCCTGCTAAACACAATTAATTCATCCAGAACAGCCAGCAGGACCAAACAATCTGTTCTTTTGGCCAATATAACCCAGAATCCCTGTAAGTCATATACAAAATAAATCTGCATCGTTCAAATCATGTCGATACACGCTTTTCAAAGGAAAATTCTTGTATTTGCCAACCTGCGCATAATGTTTTAATCGAAGGAATTTACTGTGGAGGATGTATTCTGTGTAGGGATGCTGTCAATGTAAAGACTGATAGAAGATTTCCCTGTGAAATCCATGTAAGTGCATCATAGTCATCACAATCAAAACTGGACTTTTGTATCATTACCAGACAGATTTACAGTATGATGGAGTTACTGTAATTTTTGCCATAACCACAGTCTTTAAAGGTTTAGCTAACATGCTTGTTTGTAGAAGCAGCTGTCCAAAAATTGTGTCCATGATGCCACATCGTCTTCAAAAAGCACAAATTCCTTCTTCAGATCAGTTTTGCAGGTCTTGAACATTTAGGAGGAAGGACATCAACAATGATCTTGAAGAAGAAATTGTTTCTGGTAAGGGCATTTCCACACACTGTGCTTCATTCTACAGTGAGAACAATTATTCACAAATGGAAAACATTCAACACAGATGCCAATCTTCCCAGAAGTGGATGCCCCAGGAAATTTACCCCAATGTCAGCGCAAACAATGCTCAGAGAAACTTAAAAAAAAATTAAATCTCTCTAAAAAAACATGGGAGCATGGCTTAGATTTGCAGTGCTGCATCTGAACAAACTTAGGGGAAACCAAACAAAGCATATCGGCACCTCACGCCATCCTGAGAGTTGATGCTGTGGGCTTGTTTGGGCTGTCGGACCTGGGCACCTTGCAGATATTGAGTTGACCATGAGCTCCTCTTTATACCAAAGTTTTTTTTAGATCCAAATGTGAGGCCATCTGTCTGACAGCTAAAGCTCGGTCAAAATTGAACCACGCAAAAGGACAAAGATTCCAAGCAACAGCAGCAAATCTACAACAGAATGTCTTAAAAAGGCAAGAATCAAAGTGTTGCAGGGGCTCAGTCGTTGTCTTGACCTCAAACTGATTGAAATGCTGTGGTGGGAGCTTAAGAGAGCAGTAAACGAATGCCTGCAAACCTCAATGAAGTGAAGCAACATTGTAAAGAAAAGTGGGCCAAAATTCCTCCACAACAATGCAAGAGACTTATAAAGCCATACAGAAAATGATTACCTCGAGTTAGTGCTGCTGAAAATGGTTTACGACTATTGAATTGTGGGGTGCAAATTTCATACAGTGCTATTCCATTTTTTTTTTATCTTACTTTTTGTTAAATAAATAAAAAGTGACATGGTGTAATATAGAATTTGCAGTTTATGTGAAGTTGTAGTTACCTGATTTTAAGACCTGTTGAGCTTCAGATTATGTATGTAAAACCTTAGAACTGAAAATTGTGTACTAGACTGAATGCCCTCTTACAGTAAATGAGCACAGGTTGAAAGGAAATTTGCAGCTCTAAACTAACACATAAATTTAAAAACCACCTCCAGCAGCCCTCGCACACATTTTCATCCTGCTGTGTTTATGCACACACACACACATGCACATCCTCTTCACATGTGTACGTTGCACATGCACAGCTTGGCCCATTAGCTGTGACGTGTGACGTTTCGACAGGGCAAATGAAGCTCAACAATTGATGTCAGAGCCTTACAAATTAAACAAATGGAGGACCGCCATGGTGTATTAGGCACCCCAAACCCCCTGATGAACACAGCCCAGGCACACGCCAGCAGGACAACATTGTGTCCCTCTCCTCTTCTCCCCTAAACAAGGCTCTGAAAATGAGGGGGACAATGCCATGTGTGATGCACACACACACACACACACACACACACACACACACACACACACACACACACACACACACACACACACACACAAATACATGCTGTGGTCAGTCAATGAAGAAAATGAAACTAACCATGCATTGATTGCCAATTAAGTCCTTTGACAAGCAAATAAACAGCACCGATTCTCTGGATCAATGTGATTGATATGTCATTCAGTTGTTGATGCGGCATCTCGCTGTACTGTATGTATACAGACTGTGAAAGCACAGCAGGTCAAAGGATGGATGTCAGTGAGTGAGCACTGCTGCCAGTAGAAGGGCTCAGCAGCATTGCTCATATCGATGAAAAACGTGTGTTTTTATTATTTTTAAACTAATCCTAACTATTGCAAAGATAGAGGCAAAAGAGGCAAAGTACGATTGAAATATGATTCATCAATGTAGGGATATTCATGAGTGCCAATTTTTGCTTGGGAAAATAATGTTATCTTCACGCTGCCAGCAGTTGGCGTTTGGGTGTGGATGAAATGAAATTGGACAATTTGCCTAACTAGCCAGAATGAATGTTTTGGCCGGTGCACCGAAACCACAGAAAAGTTATTTTGGGTCAAATGTTCAGGCATCGCCAAGCTGGAAGAAAACATATCCAGCTCTGAATGCAATGTAGTGCGTTTAATGATAAGAATAGATGTAATAAAAGTCATAATACCTGCTCAATACATCTAAACTGAGTATTATTATATAAGTCATATTTACTGTTATATACAGTAATTATGGATGAGGACGCGGCGTTATGTTTTGAGTGCATTTACCCATTGATCCACACATCCACACAGGACTTTCTAATGCTATTTTTTCTTATCACACACACACACACACACACACACACACACACACACACACACACACACACACACACACACACACACACACACACTTATGTACCAATGGACACAGTTAATGGGGTTTATTAAGTTGCCCAAAGACAACTAGAAATGCAAACTATAGGACCTCGGGACTGAAGCACCAATGTAGAGGACCAGGACCATTGTGAAAAAAACAAAAAAAACAAATCAGGGCAGATTCTACATGTTAACTGCTGCTTCCAAGGTTATCAATGAGTTTTAAAGCAGACACACATAAGAAGACCTTAAAGTGCTCAGAAAAATTAGATTTGAACATCCTCAAACCCATGACAGCTTAGAAACCCCCGTCTGCTCAACGGGAGTACATAAGCGTGTAATGTGATTGAAGCATCTAATAAGATGGGTGGTGGAGGTGGGAGGGTGGGGGGGTGTATGCATTTTGTGTACCAACTTTTAGAAAAACACTATTCTTTAGTTCAGTGATGTTTTTAGTTCTCTAAGAAGAAATCCAAAAAGGTCCAGATGTATGTATGTATGAGCACATCTTACACTCACACGAGTGTATACGCCACATCATATAGATACACATCGCGCTTCGACTTGTTTGTATCTCACACAAGTGTGTGCGCATGTGTTTGTATCCGAGTCTGAGCATTTGTTAATCCATATGCAAACACCTTGTCCATCGACAGACCTTCTGAGGGGTGAAACATCCCGGGAATGGGGGAAAAGAGCAGGGATGAGTCACGATTAGGAACTCTACGATTCACAGCACCTGCACACACTACATGCCACACGCAATCACATCAAATCAAACTCAATTGGACACACACACACGCACACAAAAGAATAAGGGTGTACAAAAAAGTGCAATAAGGACCTCTAGACACACCGCTAAAAAAAAAAAATCCTTACAACACACACACCTGAAAAGAATACAGAGTGGATACTGAAACACACATGCACACGCCGCACGAACACCCTCGCTTGCAAACACAATAACACATGTACACAGGTGTGGCAGGTCCATTTTGTTTTCACTAACCCCCATACCCTTTGCACAATCCCCAGCAAATAGGACTGATGTTACGGGGCAGATATAGGTGTACAGTTCCTTGTTTGGCTTTGTAAAAACATGGTGTAATGGCAGTGAGAAATTGTGTTGGGAATAAATGCATCACTTCTGTTTGGGAGGGATGCCTCATCATAAGCCATAAGCCTGTATATGTGTTTGTGTGTGTGCCTGTGCATGTGTGTGTGTCTGTGTGTGTGTGCAGAGGAAGAGAGGAGAGAGATGGAATATCTAAAAGGGGTTAAGTGCCAGGGTTACCCATCCAAGGAGCATTAAATGAAGGCTCTCACTTTGATGGACACCGGCACCGGGATCCCTGATGTCCCAAAATATTAGGTTTCTCTTCTAATAATGTTGGAAATATTGCCTACTGTCATGATTAATCTAGCTGGCTGCTGGGCCTGATTGCAGGTGACGCGGTCACAGCACAGTGCCTGTGTTAGTTTCCACACACCGTCAGCTTCGCTCCACACAGAGCTGCAGCCAGAAGCGGGGCTGATAGCAGCCATCGCAGCTGCCGCTAATGCAATGTGACAGCGGAGAAGGAAACCTTTATTTTAATTCAAACAACAAAAGCCAAACAGCCAAACTTATCTGCGTTCCCAACATTTTGCCTTCAACACAATGAGTCCTTTTTTGCACCAAAGTCCTTTTTTTTTTGCTCTTTTGATTTTCTGCCCCTTCATTGGGTGAGGTAAATCTTGTGTAAGCCAGTTGTTGCTGAGAAAGAGACGAGAGAGAGAAAGAGACGGGGGGGAAGGAGCATTTAGAGAAAAGTGGAGGTATTTGCAGATGTGGAGGAAGGCACAACAACATTTGTCAAATCAAAGGCTTGAATTATTGCACATAGTCGGGTCAGTTTCACATGCCACTTAGAGGTTCCATTGTCCTGATGCTGAACAAGACCCCCTTTATGTGACAGGCTTGAAAAACAACGTTAGCCCTCCTTCTAATCAAATCTGCAGGGCCCAACAGGCCAGCAGGCCCTGCCACTTGGAATTCTTTGCATTGGCCATGGTCAGGATGTGCCGTTTGGCCCCAACAATGGCAACATTGATTTTAGCGCCATGAGAATTTTGGTTGAGCTGTAAAAACTGGGACCGGGGGGGAAACACCGATCTCTGCCATTCCCAGGAGGGTGTGTGTGTGTGCGGAGCTGCGGGGGGAAGGTGAGTCACTCGTAGGCTCCAGGGCTCTGACCCACTGGACCTCTGGCCTAATTCAATCAGCCCGGCATCATTAGACCACCATTATCAGACATTATCTCTGAGGCTAAGCAGGATTGCCAACTTGGGGGGAAAAAACGAGCAATACACACACTTCTTTTACTCACTTTGCTTCCTTTTGCACGCCCACGTGCTACAATCGGAGGCTCATCGTTTTGTCGCAGCCAGGCAACATTTTGAGAAAGTGCAAAATGATGTTTGGGAGGAAACTGATGTTACAGTGATGTCTTGTTGCTATGGGGCTGGAGCTGAGGTCACAGCATAAAGGCATGACCTTCCTGTTTGGCTGCGTAGTAACTTACTGTGATGATACAAATTACCCCCAAATTTTGATCCACTCAATTTAGCTGCCACTTGGTGGGCAGGGGGTCAAACTGAGCTCTTTCTTTGCAGGGCATCTTTTGAAGTGTCCACAGACTATTGTGAGACTTAGGCATCAAGGGGAGGGAATGGGTAGGGAGGAAAGCCTTTGAACAATGGGCCCCCCTTAGTAAAGCTTCCAGATCTTGGTGGCTCACTTCAAAAGAGCCCCTGGTGTCAATGCCTGTGTTGTGACTGAAGCTGAACATGCTGTTTCCCCTGGATATAAATGTTTTATTAGAGGATACACCTCCTCAGGCTCAACACATCACTGTCGGAGGTAGGAGGAACAAGGGGACACTGTGTGCCCCAGAGAGCAGCATTAAACATAATGGTCTTTGCATCCCTGCACACAGCCAAGAAAATGTTATTTATTAAATACTATAATATGTTTTGGTTTTTTTACACCTGTTCATCTGGACTGTGATTCTACCACATGAGCAGGGAACTTGTTTTTCTAACAAATATCTTGCAGGGTTAATTGAAGGGAGACGCAAAATGCAGGCTTAATGTCAAAATAACTCTATTAATACAAAATGCTAAAAGTCAAATCCGCTAGTAATAAGAGCGTGCCTAAAATTGATCACTTGCTTCATGCTGACGCTGATGATTACGCTGCATTGCAATGCCAGACAAACAACAAAATTTGCTAAACGTATACATAATTCATCAACAATCAGTCTTGTCTCCCCCGTGCCGACTCCTGCTATATCCCAGAGAAGATAGATGTGGGAGCGAAGCCCTTTGAGCTCCAGATGGTACATTCCCAACAATAAGGTTTGGGCTTCCACTGGAAAATGATCCTTTTCCTGCGTGTGCGAAACGCTAATGTGTCATCGTCAGACGGTAATGAGGTGACGGCCGCGGATGAAAGTCTCAATGAAATGCATTTCTGAGAGTCTGCCGCCGGTGTTTCTTTATCTTGGTTTGGATTAAAAGCAATATTTTGCCTTTGCTGTCGTGTGAATTGTGTGACAAACCGCGTGATTGTTAAAGATTTTTCTCAAGACTTTGACGAAGTGGGATGAAGAAATAAGTAGTGGAACAGAAGCATAATGGGCACATACTCAATTACATAAATGTAATAAATGTAGTATACGTGATCACTGAATACAGGGTGATATTGGCTCAGATATAATGTTTTTTTCTGTACCAATTGTTGGAGGAAATGAGAAGGGAGAAGAATGCAAAGCATTTGATCCCATTACAAAAGTTGTCCTGTCTGTGTACTGCGTTATTGTTCGTTGACCTCAGTGTCCTTCTTGCCCAAGCTTTGATAATCTCAATCATAACGTTGCTTGGCTCCGTTACGCATCTGTTTTTCCATTTATCAAATTATATCACATGATGATAGCGCCACTCCAAAAAATCTCACAAAACAGTGCATCGATAGCCAGTAACAGTGACTTACAGCAGCTTTTACCCTTCTTCACCAAGAACTGTTTGGAAATTTCAAATTTTGCTCTATGTTCAGAGGGCCGTTTTTGACCCCTATTATGCATTCCAGACTGAACGTCAAAGAGCGAAGACGAGATTTAATTTGTTGACTATTGCCACCAATCTCCTTTAAACGGCTTTTAATTGATAACGGCAAGGGAGAGTGGTGAACTTTAAATAGACATTCTAATTATCGGCTTTAAGAAGCAGGGGCTTTTTGGGAAATGTTATGGCATTTGGAATGGGATTAATGGGCGAGCAAGGCGCTGGCCACCCCGCAGCTAAATGACATTAAAGAGAGAGATGAGTGGTGCCGCTGAAGGGAGCAAACCCACTAGTCACAGGAGCCAGGGCGCCCACTGCCTTGGGCACACACACCGTGGGGTAACGTGGAAGGGAGAAGGAGGAGGAGGAAGAGGGAGGGGAGTAGGGGGGTATCACATTATCTAGTTCTCAAGATTTCACCCCACACGGATACAGACACCGAGACAGTTAGGACCATCCTTCACTAATGTAATATTCCTATGCAGATGAAGAGAGATCATTTGTGAAAGGTGCATGACTGGAAATTAGCATGAATACAAAAGGTAGCTTATTTCTCTCTCTCTCTCTCTCTATATATATATATATATAGAGAGAGAGAGAGAGAATTGCCACTGATGGTTTTACCAGAAAGTGTAAATTTATTATGATTTTTGCCTGAGAGTCTGTGTACTGCAGAGCTGTTGCTAACTAAAGACCAGAGCTGGTTCCAGGTGACTCATGTTTTCCAGTTTGGTCAGAAGAGCTGATGGTGCGAATCTGAAAATGCAACAGGCTACACGGCTGCTTTAGGCAGGGGAATTGTGGAGCTGGGTGAGGTAGCAAGTAAAAGAGGTGGTAGTGATGAGTGGCGCAGGGAAACAAGGAGTTAAATCAGAAGTAGAGGTCACTGCCACAGCTAGTCCAAAGTCCATCATTTCATGAATTCTTCCATCCACGCTGACAGTCTCCTGTTACGTATACTTGACAGTGTTGTGCTACAGCAGTCGCTGCGCTTAATGATAAAACTGAAAAATCTTTAAAACATAGAATTTCATAAAGCTGTAATTCAGAGCTGCTGGCACTGCTTTTACATTTTGACTTCATGTCATCTGAGCTCTTAAAATGTTTTGCGGATGAAATGGCACAATGCTCTTTTGAATCACCTGTTCTAAAATTGTATTTTGACATATTGTTAAACAGCAAAACAAATAAAACCAAAGGCTTCCAGACAAAGGGGTTATTATGAGCAATCTAAGTAAATCAGTGCAGCTGAAATAAAGTGGTACCTAACAAGTTAGACTCAATAATGTCTTAATACTTGCCTTAAAGAATGTAATAGGCCTAACTAATTCAGCCTTAGTAGAGCTTAGTGGTCTTGCTGGGTATTCCAGACAGAGATCTCAGTCCCCTGTGGTTTCAAACTGAACGCCCAGGGTTTGCAAAGGCCAGGAGATGACCAGCAGCCCTGATGGATCAGCTGACACTGAGATGGGGCCTCAGGGTTGAAAATGCATCATGTTGGTGGGATTGACACTAAGCTCAGATAAGACTCAGTTAAGATGGACTCATACTCACTGTGTTTTATTCAGCACACAGTACTATGAAGGGCAACATGCAGACATATTATAAATGCGTAAAGAATCTGGCCTGGTGGTCCAGACTGTTCACCTGGTTGTCTCAAACATGCATATGTAGGAAGCCAACTGGAGTGGGTATGTGGGCATATGATGACTAACAAGACTAATTCACGCCTGTATTAATATGTATTTCCTTTCAGTTCCCCTTGTGTCTTGAACTGTTACTTTACATTTAAAAAAAACATTTAAAGTAGCCAGAAATAGATTTCTTTAAATTAAAAATGCCATTACATTTTAACAAGGTATCGAAAAAAGAAAAGGAAGGGTATCGACTAAATATATGTTTCTGTATATACTGTTTAGTGTTTCAGGCTTACTTTGCCATGTGCCCTAATGCACTTCAAGGCCATCATGGATGCTGGCTTTTGATTAGTAAACTGATAAAAAGCCAAATGGTCTTTCTCCTCTTTACCCCCAAAAGACAGTTTTCCTTCCCACCTTACAAACAACTTTGTGCCCAGAGCAGTCGGTGGTGTGTCTAGATGTTGTTTATATGTATTTTTCTTTGCATGGAGCTTTAACTTGTATTCGTGAATCCAGCGATTATACTTATTCACCCACTTCCTGTGAGTGTGTCTGAGTTCGTGCAAGGATTTTCATGCAGAATCACGTCTGTTTTTAATGCAGTGTTGCCTGAGGGCCTGAAGATCATGGCCATTTAATATTATTTTTTAGCCTCATCCTTTTGCAAAGAGACTTCTGTAGATTCACTAATCCTTTAATGATATTATGGGCTGCAGCTGAAATCCCCAGATTCTTTGCAATTCTGCACTGAGAAACGTTACATTCTTAAATTGTTTGTCTGCGCACACGGTCTTTCATAAAGAAGTAAGCCCCTTCACATCTTTACTCTGTGAAAGTCTCAGCCTCTCTCAGCTTATATTTTTACATGTTACTAAGATAATTATGTGTGATGCGTACCACTAGGTAATGTAAGCGTTAAACAAACTTTACATTTTTTGTTAAACATCTTGATTTATTAAATATAACATTTTGTTGATGTCAAATGTAAAAGCGCTCATGATGAAAAACAATAACATTTATTAGTTTCAACAGTTAATATGTTCCCTATCCCTAATGATTTGCAAATAACTGCAATCATTTTAGTTCAAATTTGACACAAAGTTTTTAGGCGTTTTTTGAGTTTTAAAAAATTATATATATTAGGAACCAGTACCAGATGTCATAGCATTTTTTTTTTTACCTAAGGTTAAACCTTCAAAACAGAGGGTATAATGCTCCAAACACTGTGGTACAATAAAAGTAACAAACTTAATCCATAATGCCATTTTTAAAGTTTTAAATTGGAATTAATTCCATGCTTGATGACAGCGTGTGAGTTCCAACTCTGGATCTGAAAATCATCTCTATACAAAAGCACATTAAAAGGAGCGAACCACAGACTAATCTTTTCTGAAACATAGCCAGCAGGGGTAATTTCTTGAAGGCCTGATCTGTGTGAAGGTCCAGACTTGGCCTGAGGATCTCACTTTGGCTGGCCCCGGGCTAGAGGATGAGAACCTGGGGAGAGTTGAGATGAGGCTGTCACACTTCCTATAGATCAGTCATTATCACTAATCCAGTCACAGCGCTGGGATCAGCACCAGGCCCATTCATCTAGAACCGTCATTAAAGAGCTAAATGAGAGCTGCCTTTGCTAATGAGGTAATGAGAATTTCTATGTGAGTGTGTGTGTGTGTGTGTGTGTGTGTGTGTGTGTGTGTGTGTGTGTGTGAGAGAGAGAGAGAGAGAGAGACGGTGAAAGAGTGAAAAAGGCACTAAGACAAAAGACACAGACATTAACAGATTAGAAATCTGTACAAAATAATAATAATAGTAATAATGAGCTGATTTAGAAGAAAAGACTTTACTGAGTCATCCTGGCGTGTGTGCGAATCAATTTGCAGCTCTCCCATCAGAGGGCTCTTATCATTCACCCACCTCGCCCACAGTTCTGTTTACTCTCTCTCGCCACAAGTAAACAAAAGCCAGAGTTGTACTTGTTCGCAATAGCTCTTTAATTTGACACAGCCCCGGATGCATGTATGCAGCTGTTTTCTTCTGTTAATTGCAATACCACCAGGGTAAACATTATTGTCCTATGAGTTATATTCCAGCCCAAAACAAAGCCTTGCATAAGCTGTGTGAAGTGGGGATGCCGTGCTTTGCTGTGTGACACAAATCAATTATTTATGCCTATGAAGCTCCAAAATATTTATCTTGCCTCACGGTATACAAGGCTGAGGCCTCTGAAAACAAATAGACGTTTATATCAAAGGCACACGGGTGTAAACAGCCGAGTGGAAAGACAATGTACGACCACCCGAGGGAGGCGGTGACGCTCGGCGAGAGAAGTTCGGGAAAAGCCTGTCGCTAACTGACAAATGCACATCAAACAAACGGCACATTAACAAAGTTCGTATAGGCTCGTAAAAAAAATGTTTTTAGCACTGATATTAAACATAGATGATGGTTAAATGTTGATATTACATGGGAGATCCTACTATTGTGGTCAGGTTATAATTACGCAAGACAAAAACACATAAAGTGGAAGTGTAAACAAGCTATGATCACCCAGTACAGGACTGGGGTGGTCTGAAACACACATGGTTACATTAATACAAATGATAGATGAGAAATGTCTCAAGCCCATATGGATCAACTATGTAAACAGTAATAATTCTTTGTAAATATTCAGTTATGGAAAACACACACAAATCAAACTGTTTGCAAGCTGCAAAATAGATTCGAAATACATCTGGGGAAAAAATTTGAGAGTGGAAATATTTTTTTCTCTTTGCCTGATTGCGTGATTCAGGTGAAGCAGACAAACCGTGTGGCTAAAAAGGGGTGAAAAGACCATTTGCTGCATGGGAGATTTAAAGCTCCCCAGTCATGCCATATCGCTGCCTTCACACGCAGTCTTTTGAGCTGTAAATGAACACTATCTTAAGAAGATGGAATTGCAAAGTTTCAGTTGTGAATTAACCTGTTAGCACCAGGGGTTAAAGTGGTAAGAAAGGATCTGGAACTGCCTTCGGCACCTTTAGTTAATCATTGAATCTGATATGCATAATGCTGTCGAGGGAGTTAATTTTTCTGTGTGCAGTGATTCGGTGTTGCTTCCAGCTGGCAGCATCAAGATACTTGCTTAGGAAGTACTGGCATCCCAGGGCACACTTACATCCTCAGCAAATCCTTTTTCCACCCTGAGCAAATCCTTTTTCCTTCTCATCACTGTGATGTGTTCATCGTGCAGATGTCAATAAAGTTGTGGTCTCTGTACTTTAAGCATCTAGGTACTTCTACTAAAGAGGACCAAGCATAAATTGAGTAATTTGTAATACAGCTTTTCAAACATCTCAACAAATATTAAAAGAACAGAAAGGAAGAGATGAGATGAGATGAGATGAGAGATTATTTCAAAAGTGAGGACTAGTCAGAAAGTCACATGTGGTAAACAGTAAGTTATAATCTTATATAAAAATGTCCCAATTTCTAACAAACTATACAGTTATATATAGAAGTTATATGTTTTTTTTCATGATGTGAAATGTCTTGCAAATTAAATTTAATTATACTAATCCTTTATTATTGAAAGGCTGTATGAAAATACTACATAGTTTAGTGCCGTTTAGCAGAGGTTAGTTTGCAGCTTTTGGGTGAAGTTTACAGTAATGTGCTGTGCTGTGCTGGAACAAGCTGTGGTGTTCATTGTCAATGTAAGGTCACAACAAGTGTAGCAGACATCAATTAAGATGCTGATTAGATTCAAATCTTTTATACTAGATTTACAGCATTTTAGCATCTGCTTATATCTTGCTAAATTCAGTTAGCTAAATCAGAAAGCAGTGATTCTCAGAGTAGCAGCACATTCCAGCTGATTACAGTCTGTACACAAAGAAAAAAAACTCCTGCCGTGCACAATGAAAATTATTGTGACTTATTTCTAAGTGATTATTTTCCCCACGCAGCATCACTATACCCCATCTTGGGCTTTCCCCACCTGGTAAATCCCACCAGTTACCACCAACTGCTCCTTCCACAACTTTAACTGAAAGTAACTGGTGTAAAGTCACAAGTTCAATAAAAGTTATGGACAAACAATAGAAATATAGCCAAAGGGAATAGAAAATGGTAAAACAGAGAAGTAATGATCATTTATCATAATACTAAATTGAAGTGGCTGAATGAATAACCCTAACTAAAACATAGATTTACTATTTTCTGTTGTTGGTGGTGTTTTTGTGTCTTTTTGTGCACATATGTGTTTTTTTTAGATAACAGTTGGCCCCCAACCCTAATGATTCCCTACTGATTGGCATAGCAACTATTTAAAGCGGTGAATAAAGGGTTGAAATAGCAATAAAATAGTATAAATAGTTCAGATTAATATTATAATTACAGGTAAATGCCAATCTGAGAAGTTCAGGTCTGGCTTAAAACTAATACAAGGGAACACAGGTGAACATGACAGGTGGGGTTGATGAAGGGAGTTCATAAATCACCCTGACGTCCTTGTATGAGAAAGACTGGAAACCACTGCTGTTTGCTGCCAGTATTTAAAAGTATAAAATATAAAATACAGCTTTTTAATGATTATCATAGATATCATTAGACATTTTCACGGTACATAAAATCATTTCACTGCTTTTACTGCAGCATTGCTACACCTCCTCATCTAGAGTAACAGTACATGAAAACAAACTATATATAGTTTGCAACTATATATATATATCTATATATATATATATAGATATATATATATAAAGAGAGAGAGAGAGAGAGTATATTAATAACTATTAAATGTATTAATGACTCTGTCTGAGGAATACACCTTTATAGAGAGTAAGAGGGCAAGAGTCATGCTAAAAAGCCAGTCACAGTAAAAATATGTCATCTGACACACTCTTTCATATTAAACACGTGTATCCTTTGATTTTTTCAACACAACATCAGCTGTGTTCTTAACACCCTCTGCTTCACGTCCTCCATGCTAATGTGCAAACTTTACACACACACACAAGGTACTCTCCAAGTCTCTGAAGGACTTAATATGTCACACAGGACTCTCCTGGGAGCACAAACATGGACTTAAGCTGTTGAAGTAAGTGGTTTAGGACAAAAGGAGAGTAAACAGAATGCAGAAGAAGCATACTGAAGGTCTACTCATAGCGACTTTCTCTAGTTTGTCCCATACTGGGATCAAGAAATTGTGCAGTCACCTTGTTAAAGTCCTTGCAATAAAAAATCCTTACAAAATTATTTACAGGTCCAAAATAATTTGGAGTCTGGGGTAAAAAACAAACAAACAAAAGAACAGTATGTATCCTTTAATTGTTTAGGTTTTTACTACAAGAGCATTTAATCACGATGACCAACGTGCACCAAAGCTCCTTCACCTGCCTTCTGTCGTCTCATATGAGACTAAATAGGAAGGGAACGTGACCTAGTGGCTCATCACCATGCTAAGTGTTTACAAATTGTTCTGGGTCTACTTGTGGGGGGCTGCAGGGAGGTAGCAAGCGGTCAGAATGGGCTGCCATGCAAAGGCTGTTGATCTCTGCATGACACGCCAACCTTATGGTGTTGCACATGGCCGTCCATTAATAAACAAATGAGGGGCTCACTCTGGAGGTCAGAGGAGCTCAGCTGGCCCATTTGCCACAGATCTCTCTCGGCTCACTGGGATCCAGAATGGCCACCCGCCGTGTCTGCCTGTCAGACGGCTGCTAACCTTGTCTTTGGTGACGGGCAGGAGGGCAGGAGAGGGGAAGGAGGGGGCGCGTTAGGGTGGAGACACACAAAAAGGTGTGGGGGGGGGGGGGGGGGGGGGGCATGAGTTGCCACTGCCCCTCCCTTCAGCTGATTAGTGTGAGTGACAAAGTGGTGCAGAGAGTCCACTTGGGCCTTCATAATAAATCTATCAGGGAGTAATAGAATTCCATCAATCCTTGCTCCTCAGTCTTTCTGCCCTCCCTCCTGCTCCCCAACCCTTAGAGGGGGGTCACCATGTCTGTGTGGCTGCGGTGAGAGTGTGAGGAGGGAGGGAAGGGGGCTACAATCCTCTGGGATTGTACAACTGTTATTATTCAATTACGCTCCCTTTTCTTCTCAGTTAAAAGACCATGATATCATTATCACTTAATGAATATATATAATTGGATCTTGGCCGCCGCTTCCCTCTGGTCTGATGAATACTACTCACTATTCATTCAGCCCCTGCGTATCCTCCTCAACTCTGCCTCCATTACAGCAGTCTGTGGAGCTGTAGATGATGATGGTGATCATCATCATCATCATGCTGTCAACAGTGGGAAATTGAAATTATCTGTGTGTTCTTTGAATGTTTGAATGATTAAATGAAAAGTATATTTAAAAAATAATAATAATAATTTGGGGGTTTCTGGACAAGTTGTGCTTTTGTCATTGTTTCGGTCAATGTGGAAATATAGGTCAGATGTGAAAATGACATCACAAGTGATCTGGTAAAACTGAGAAACGGAGTAGATAGACTTTTTTTTCCCACTCTGAGTATTCCCAAATGAATTTTAACTTAATGAACAAGGATTTCATTGCTGAAGCGATACCTGTGCTCAACATGCAATTATTGCAATTTCCATGTTTTGTTTAATAACCCTGTGACAATTTCCTATGCAATCGTTTGCAGAAACTCATTAAGTCCACAGAAAGTATCTGGATTTCATCTTCACGATGGCTGCACATGAGGAAAATGTTTGGGAAAAATTCCTGCAACATTAACACAGTATAGATGGAGGGTGGGGGCATTTCTGCAAACACTACACCTTCAAGGATCCCTTCTATTTAAATGTGAGTCCTTGTTGGCGTGAGTGTGGAAAACTCCCAGGGGACATTAAGGGAAGAGGCGAAAAACCTTGATAGGCACAGTCGTGACAGTCATGGTCATCAATACCCTCTCAATCTGCCGGGAAACAGTGAAAGAAAGGGGGGTAAAGATGGTGATGAGAAACACTAAAAACATTGATTTAGCATTTGTCCACTTCATTTAAAGTGAGACAAGGGGGCGACAAGGACCAGAGGGGTCTTTGAAGAGGCGAGATCAGGGAGTGTTTAGCCTTCTCCCATTCAGATGTCACCCTCTTGTTGGAAACCAAAAGCAACCGTCCCTCCCCTCCACATTGTTGAGGGTAAATGTGGCATAGCAGGGGCTGAGCATGTCTGTATAAATCAGACATGGAGATTGTGTGAGGCGATGGGAGCGTGTGCATGTGTGTGTGCACTATGAGGAGGCCGGCACATTCATGGATGCGTACACCGTCATTAATCCTGCTTAAAGAAGACAGTGTTGGCAGAGTGGCAGCACCCCAATCCAGCTGCTCCCCCCGCAGAGACACATCAGACACCCTATATGACCCCCACCCGAGCACGCTCCCTCCCTTCCTGCTAGTCACCCGCTCATTCAACCCACCTCCTCACCCCTCCGTAACCATCAGTTCAGCCTTCTCCACCTTTGCTCGCAGGCTTAATTTTCCATCACTCCCCTCCGCCACCGCCCGCCACCCCCTCGCACCACCCAAAACCCCACTTTCACTCACTCACCCATCCTTGCCATACATCACTCCAAATTAAATTTACATTAGGCCCTCCTCTATCAAAGAAGCTAAAAGAGAAGCAGAGAGGGAATGAGATCGAGGGGCTGACATCATTACCCGGCAGCAGAGCACATGACCGTCATCTATTAAACCCTTTTATACACATGTCTCAGGATTTTACCAAAGTTCATGCATACCTAAGTGCAAGTTTACGTTAAAAATTAAACGCTCTTTTAGGAGGACAAAGGAGTTTCTGAACTGTTGACTTTGAGAGGGGCTTTATAACCTCTAACCATGGATGTCTAGCATTGCTATAGACAGCCCCTTCCCTTCTTCTCTTCGCTCACTTTTTTCTTCTTCCTATGGCTGCTGCTGCTTTTTCCTCCAGTGGTTAGGCGGCAGTGAGTTGACTGTCCGTATATTAGCAAGATTTTTTATCCTGACGTAAAATAACAGCTCATGGCTACCACGATGCAGTCTTCAGTCACCCTCTGGTGTGTCCTGTTTCTCTTTCATATGATAGGTTTTTGTTCCATTCTTTGAGGATGTTTTCTCATCCAGTGTGTTTAAAAACCCTCTGGATTGTTACGAGAATGCACAGACATTTGGTCATACAAGTAAACTATCAAAAGACAGTGTCTATTGCAGAAACCTTGCCTGGACTTTAACAGCCTTTTTAGTTGTACAGAATTTCTCAGCATATAACTGAAGGTCCATTGTTTTATTGAAAAAAAAAAAAAAAAAAAAGAAAGAAAGAAAAAGAAAAGAAAAAGTCCATACCTGGACGGTCTTTTTTTCTGAACTTTTGAGGCAGGTATATTTATAGGTATGTCAGGTATGCTAGCTAGCTAGCTAGCTGTGCCTCCTTGTTTTGCTATTAAAGAGAAATCTGACACTAGTTTCTCTTGTTTTCCTTCATTGTGCTTCATACAATGCCCTGCAGATGTTCTCAGTTATATGTTCTCATCTCTAAGACTCTTTACTTACTTACTTACTTTACTCACTTTGTGTATGGCTACGAGATTGTTGGTTCACAAATTCCAGCTCCTCCAGTCCGCATGCCAGAGTGACTCTGGGTAAGACCCTGAAATCAAAGCATCACAGTATGAACATGTACATGATAGGTATAAAAAATTACACACGCACATTCATATTGTTAAATGGCATTACAAGGTGTAGCATAAACAAAATCTATGTAACTTACAGGTAAATGTAGGGACAATTGTGGACACTATATGTACTACACCATCCAAGCACCACCACTGTTCCACAGATCAAGGAGGCCTTTTTCAACCAGTAGTCAGGACAACTCATGTTGTGTGTACATGTGAAAAGGGGACAGTGTCCTGTAATTGTTCAGAGGTCATGTGTACAGCCATAGCTGAAACCTCAGCCTTCCAGAGAAAAGGAAATCCAGGGTAATTTAAATGGTAAAACTACAATGAAACCTACCACAAAATTTCATTAGATTTTTTATGTTATGTTTCAATCCAATTCAATTAAACTTTATTTATATAGCAACAATTCACAACAACAGTTACAATTTATACTGTAAGGCAAAGACACTACAGTATTACAGAAAATCCTAACAATCAAGTGATTGCATATAGTAATAATTTAGCTGTTGCTTTCTAAAACAAGTGAATGCCCCCTTTTGCCAAACATTTGTCAGCCTTTAGTCTTGGAACTAAAGTAACCTTCAGTTCTCTGGAAAGCTTTAAGACATTTGTTTTGTTGTGTGTGAATATGGCTAATGTGCTGCAACATAGCAACAATGGTTTCTATCGTCATGTCATTAATTGACTACACAAAATGACATATCTTTACAATTTTACAGCTAAAACCAAAGTTCTCACACAATAAATACAAGAAGCCACCCTACAAGAAGATCTTTGGGTGCACGGTCGTATTAAACATGTGTAATTCATTACGATGCTGCATAACAACATGAGTAGTTTTTCATTACCTCGCGATGTGGCCCTGTCACATGTTCGTGTGCTGCTTTGTATGAGGTGTATAATGTAATTTCCCGTTGTCTATCATGTCATGTCCTATTGTGTCAGACTGGGTTGCACTTTGTCGCGCAGCATTATACTACAGCATGTCGTGTTGTGCTCTCTCGTCTCGGTCTATATCGGTGATGTATTAGGACAGAGTGTTACCTCCCCTCACCGTTGGGGATATATTTGCATTGGAGCGTCTGAAAGCAGCTGGAGTGAACCAGCTCAGTAAAGGCACCTGAGTGCTGAGCGCTTACTCTTTAATTGCTTCATTATCGTCTGTGCTAATCCCTCTCCAATTTCGACACTCTCATTTTCCACACTAATTTGTCCCGGTCCCTCTCCAGCTCTCTGCTCTCACAGTCCGCAGCGCTATGGCACCTATTTGCTTTCCAAGGCAATGATAACAATTAATGCAGCAGTTGGCGGCGCTTGTTTCATATAAACCTGTTTTAGCCGACTGAACAAGAGGTTGCTGATAAACAGACTCTGGAGCCAAGGCGCAGAGCTTCACAGCACCATTTGTTTCTCTAATTATGCTTTAATTACAACTGTGTATGCTAATACACTAAACATTTGCATAGAACATTCACACAACTTTCTGCTTTCTGTTCGGGAGCGAGCGAGCGCTGCAGAAACAAGGAGAGAGCAAAAGTAGCGGCGCTTATTGAAAGAGGCCCGCACTGTGTTAAATTACGTATGGGAATTGTTTGGAATAAAAAACAGTGCCACAGTTCTCCCTGACAAACTGTTTATCTTATATTGTTAGGTAACAGCAAACAAAGTCGGACTGATTACAAAATTAGGTGTCAATTTATTCCTTAAGCGGAAAACACTGTATTGCATTTTGCAGTAATAAAAACAATTTTAAAACGCTCTTGACAAATGTGTGTGATGATGTTTTCACAAATTATTCTCCCTGCATTAAAACATTTCTGCAGCAGGATGACACTAGTCTGCCTCGTGAAAAACAAACAAACACATAATTGCAGTTTCCTGGATGGTGTCACGTTTTAAAGCCGTAATTAACCCTTTAGTGTCGCTCTGCAACAGCCAGTTAAAGTCTGCTTGGCAGAAATAGCTGCTATTAGTCAGATGTTCTCTGCTGCCTTTATTTGTTCACAATTAATATGCAGAGAAAAAAACAGGAAACATACAAATATGACAGTTTAAGTCATATATATTTATGCCCTAAAACTTTAATTACAAAATGCTTACTTTTTAGTGCAACATATGTAAAACACACAAAACTTGCTGGGATCAATGCGATATTTACCATGAATCAAGAATAAATTAAGAACTCTTAAGAACACTTTTGTCTAGGCAAAATAGTATCATAATAGTAAAGTAACAGCTACAGACCAACGTCTTACTTTGTTGATCTCTAGGAACTTTCCAGATGACCATTTCCAGTTATTGTTTCCAAAAGTATTGTTCTACCAGCAGACACAGAATGGAGAGGTGATAGAGTTTCTGAGAATGATGTTTCTGATCATTCTGTTAGGTGCTTTTTGTCAGACTCAATATAAAAGGTGTTTGAATCGAACAATGGTGTGCAGTCTGGGAGCAGATATAAACTCTGAATTTGACAGTAACAACTCATCTGAATTAAGGAGTTGGCTAAGAAGGTATATTTCTTTATTGAGACAGTTTTGGACAAAAGAGTTACTTATTTTTATATTTGTTATCATTGCTGTATAAAATTTATAGGGTGATAGATTGTGTTTGTAGAAATGTAGCTTAATAATATCTGTTTGTGAAAAAGAGAATGGAAAAGATAGATAAACTTGTAAACTTAGATAAACTGAAGTTAAATTGTATTAAAGCGAAAAGGTAAAGAAATGAAGAGGTATAGCATCCCAAACAGAACCTGTTTTTTTAGGAGATTTTGAACATATTTAATTTTAAAGGGGATATTAAGTTTTTCTTGCTAGCATTGGGCGACAATGGGGGAAAAAGTTTAGTGTAGACTTGGTATTTTTAACATGGTGTTAATGTCATGAGAGGCTCCAGGGAGCAGTTGTTAACCCATTCAACTTACATTTTAAAGATTCCCAGTTCACAAGAACTGGGAGTCGCAAGCCCGGATAACGGAAGGGTCACCTCAGGAGGAGCATCCGGCTTAAAACCTGTGCCGAAATCAAAATGTGGATCCATCCGCTGAGGCGACCCTTTAGGAAAAAAGGGAGCAGCTGAAAGTTAATGTCCTAAAAGGAAATAATTCAATCCAAACCGTGATACTTTCCTGAACCCATAACAGAGAAACTTGAAGAATATACCACAAAGAAGGTGCCTAAAACTAACGAGAGACTAAAAGCAAAAGGACAAAAACAATCTGGGTAGCCACCATCCTACATCTGTAATGGTTTGGTAATGAATGTAGTCAAGCTTTAATCATTTCGGTTCACTGAAAATAATGTTAAAAGTGTCCGTTGGCTCCAGTTTTCATGAGACATAAAGCTCTTCACTGAAACTCAAAATGGCTGAAATGCATTCTGAAGGGGCTAGGTCCGAATTTTCAGATGGCCATTCTTTCTAAACCATTCATCCAGTTTTGATGAAATCAGGTTTGTATTGGAATTGAATCAAATATGAAATACAGTTGTCAAAATTCAGATCTTACTATCCCCATTTGACCTTCTGACCTCCACCACGACCTTTGTGGTTAGTAGTAGGAAATCTATACTGCTGCTAAAATCACATGTTTATTAAAGAATATTAAAATATCCCACAATTAATATTTCTCCTTTTCTTTCAACAAATGCAATTGAAAGTACCATGGATTTATACTTGCGAAATGCATGACCTTTGCGTGTCCTCTAATGTTGCCCTACATTGTTAAATAATTAAATAGCTTTGGTTGTGGAGAAATCCAAAGACAAACATGTTGCCCAGCCATGAAACAACATATCAACAAGCAATTCTTTAATGTCTCAGATTAAGTTTCCTCTATGTAGAATGTTTTTTAGGAGCTCTGGCGATGTCACACAATTCTCAGCGGGTAGAATTTGTTTCATCAGTGTTGAATTAGCACCAAATGTTAAATCCATCAGCTGATGATGTCCGTAGGATATGTCTGAAAGATCCAGAAGACTCACTAAATGAACCTTAAAGAGAGATTATTTTATCAACCAGTATTCTATTCTATTCTGTTGCTCTGACTGTATCACTGCTACTCTCTGCTCGAGCCAGGCATTCAGCTAAACACGTAACTTAACTACATTATCATTAACATACAAATGACCTGCAGTTATCCTGTTATTAGGCCCCCCAAATGCCACCAAATGCTAAGAAACGCCCATTTACAGATAAGTAACCCAGCCAGCCCTGTTAAGTAATTCTTCGCCATGCCATTTTGGCTAAAATCGAGGCATTTAATTGGTCGTTAAGAGGTATGCTTCTCACTGTTAAGGTTAGTGGTAGAGGGGAGGATAATGATAGTAGTAGATGATTGAAAAAGTAGACTACACACTGAGAAGAAACACACAAATTCAGTGGCTGTATAGCAGTAAATACAACACATATCCCATTCACGGTACAGTCGTCGTTCACTATAGGATGATCTCATAGTCAGCAACTGACTCAGTCCACCATCAACAACACAGTCAAGTGACTGTTTCTGTCACTATTTGTCAGAAGAACATGCCAGGCTTTATACACAGCTCACACCTTCTGGGAAATTTGAGATGATTTCATTCCCATTCATCTTCAATATTTTCCGTTGTTAACAAGAACGGTAAATTTTATATACCACATTTTAATTATTTTAGCTATAACTATAAAATGTTTTGATTCATGACAGACGTTATCAGTCATTTGGATTGACTGACCAAATAATCACATCCAGGTCCATTTATTAGCTGTTCTGCAGTTTTCATTCATGCATTTCACACAATTCTCCCAAACTGATTGTGGTTTTTCCAACATTCATGTTCATATTTTGGGTGCCCAAAGACTTTTTCTGTATTTGCTTAAATTTTGGATTCATTTTTACTTTCTTTACTTTTGAAAGAGCTGTTCAGAAAAACCATATTATTGAATTTGCAGGGTTACTTTTTATGCCATGTTTAGTGTAAGAATTAAGAATGTTTAGAATTTGTTTGTAATTTCCTGTTTTAATTTGATAGTGTTTACCTCCTGTCTGTGTACCTGTGTCTCCTCCCCCTCCTGTTTCTGATCCCCAACTAAAGTAAATCCGGTCTTGTCCTCCTCTTCTTCTTTGTCAGTTTGTCTGTGATAGCTCCCTGCTTTGCTGCCTCATTTTGGGTTCATGTTGGCATTTGGGGACACACTTCTTGAACTTCCCATGACAGAAAGATCATGTATTGTGGTTAAAACCTGCAGATAATCTACTTGCTTGTGGGGTGAGTAGTTTCCATTACATATTTACAATTAACAACAGCCTTTTAATTGGTGCAGAACATTTTAAGGATTTAATAATGTAAAACTGTTCCCCTGCAATACCACAGCAGTTATCGTCAAGGTGTTTTGTTTCTCAGGTTTAAAGTCTGTGTACTTTCAATAAATGTGAAATTATGAGTCTTATATCAAGACAGCACTCAAAATAGTCTAAAACACCAAAAAATCTTCACAGGGATCCTAAAAAGTATGTCTGAATTTTTTTTTCTTTTCTTCGTAGCGCACAACAGTCAGATCGATATATGTTTGCTGACCTAACCTCTCTGCCTGTCCAAGCAGGAAATCTAAAAGCTATGAAGCAGCTCATCTGGACCGAAGTGTAACCTCTGACCTTGAGTGCGGCAAAGGCATCTTCACTCCACAGTGGCCAGAGCTCCAGAGCAGTAAACACTAACTAGAAGTTGTTGCACTTGTCACAAGGTTGCTGGGAGCTGACGCCTACTGCTTTTCTCTGTTGTTCTTTGTCTTCTGCAGTGGTCGAGTGCAAACACAGTGTGTATGTTACCGGAGGCTGGAACTTGCAGGTAATTCAGGAATTTCAGGAGATTTTATTCTTTCCTTTTGTTTTTGACAAATTATAAAGAAGCAGACTTTCAGCTTAATTGCTGAAGTGTTAGCTTTGTAGCTTGAAGTAAATCAGACTTGTTGTGGATGTGCAACAGCAGTCAAACACTGGATATTCAACAAATCAAATAAGGATAAATTAGGCAGATCATTCATGCACAGGTCACTCACTTGGAATCAGAATACTTTATTAATCCCTAAGGAAACTATGTAATTCATGCACTCATGAATAAAGCAAGTAGTATAGAAATAGACTTGGTCAGACATACATTAAGGGAATCTGAACCTAATCAAGGAGAATAATGTCATCACCCTAAAATGAAACTGTAAATATTTCCTCTGGAGCGTAACGCCGTAGGAGTACAGCAAGCATTTAAGCAGGTCTTTTATTTTGGCTTCATCTCTCAGTTCTGTCATCAAAATTGAGATAGCGATACTGAGGAGGACAAGAGAATCAACAGTGAAAACAGAACAAATAATATTTCCCTCTCACATCATCTATCTGACAGAAGGCAGCAAAAGAAGAAGAAGAAAAGGGAGAGAAAATAGAAGAAATCTCAGTCTGCCCGCCAATCTTTCATTCGCTCTGCTCTCATCCATCCTGGATGCACCTCTTAATTTGGTCCTGCCGCAGACTGGGCAACAGAGACCTTCAGCCATTGGAAACAAATGGTCTGGCTGGGGAGGGGCAACAACTCACAGCCAGCACTGCAAAACTACTCAGCTGCTGGGGTTTACTTTGCATTGGAGTGGATTTGAAACCTGTTAGTATCCCAGTTTTTAGAAGTCCATCTGCTAATCCATGACTAGGACTACACTAGAAGACTTGCAGGTCAAAAAAAGATTAGCTCAACACCCAAGTGCATTTTACGATCATATTATCGTCAAAGGTTGGCCCAGCCTTACACTGAAATGCTTTAAATCACAGAAATCACTATTATGACTGAGATAAACATGTAGCTGGCAACTGCCAGTTTCGAAAGATAAATTAAAAGTTGTGACTAGCATATACGCTAAGCAAGCTAGCATTCAGACAGGCTACTGAATCAACTTTCCAGTTGACCTGCTGAGTCTTGTGTAGGTACCTGATGCCAATAAACTATCTAGTAGAAATAAATGTGCAGGACTGGACTTACCTGCCCAGGGATTGTGGATGAAAATTAGCTAGTAGCAAAATCTGATGCAATGCATTAAGATTAAGAAAGCAATTAATTCAAAATCTCATCAGAAGATGATAAAGATTTCCAACACCTGCAGATGTATAACTGCATCATGGCCACGCAAACATACAGGCAAGGCCATCAAATACATTCTTTCAGTTAGGAGTAAAAGTCTTCTCACGTTAAATTTTGTAGGATATTTAGTATTTATTTATTTATTGTCATTGTCAAGAACAATGAAATTGCGTTTGGGGCTTCCATACAACCCCAAAAAAAAAAGAAAATAATAAATACCTCTTAAAACCCAAGTGTACATATTTAACCCAGTGTGACTCCAATGCAATAAGACAATCCTTAGCAATAATGTTCGTAGAAATTCAGACAAAGACCTGAGAAACATGACAAAATACAACAATGCAACCCATTCAATATTATTGTACTGTGAGATATGATATCAGATATGATAGTTATCTATTTAAGAAAGGGGGGGGGGCAGGAGGGGGAAGAGAATAAAGATATGATGCACCAATGCAGACCAGTTCATTGCTATTAAGAAGTTGGATATGGTTATTGTCCGTGAGAGGGGGGCAGAGAGTTCAGGAGCCTCACAGCCTGTGGATACAGGCTGTTGGCCAGTCTGGATGTTCTGGCCTGTATAGACCTGTACCTTCTCCCTGAGGGCAGCAGATGGAAAAGGTGGCGCGCAGGGTGATGTTGGTCCCGCAGGATACTGTGCACCCTCCTCAGACAGCGAGTGGGGAAGATATTACTGATCTCTGGCAGACTTGTGTATGCATATATGTGTATGCACCCTATCTACCCCCTTAACACTTGCCCAATCAGAATGAAACTCTTGATTTTTATATTAATCTTCCCTCTGCGAATGAGACATTACATTCTCCATTACCATTTGTTTCATGTGTCATATTCAACGTAACTTAACAGTATACGAGGCAGAAGGCAGTGCTAAATACCCCGGTCACCAGTACCAGACACCTCAAATTAGTGGAATTATGAAAATGAAATTATTTAACAGATAAAGTAGGATAGACACTATAAACTGACCACTGAGAGAAACTGTGAAACATTTATGCGTTCACATGACCCAGACAAATTTATAAACATAACTTTACGTGTCTTAAAGCAAGCCCTAAGAAAACATCTAAAAGATGTTCATGTGTAGAACATCTTTTAGACTTCTGTGACCAAATACTGAGTTTTCCCTTAGTGACATATGACCTCGGGTTGGAGCAGCGACAGAAATCTTTGAATGGCAGCTTTAACTGTCAAATAAAGTTCAAGTAAATCATTCAAATTTATGATTAATATGAAAGGAGGTTTTAATGTGGTAAACCTCACATATTTTGGCAGATGACACAGGCTGACAGACAAAAAGAGGAGAGGAGAAAGGCTTCAGTCAAGTCTTTTTACAGTAACTTCAGTGTATTGTAGTGAAGAGCAGAGTAGCCACATGGTGACATTTGTGACTCTATCGATGTCAACCTAATTTTACTGTGAAACCAGAAGCCCCGTGTCATCCTCATGTGAGAGTTGAGTAAGAGGCCTAGAATACACTGGGGAGATGATACCGCACACACACAACACACGGACGCACATACGCACACATGCAAAAAGGAAAATGAAAAAAACACTGAAATTTGTGCGTGTAAATGGAACGATAACTACATGATGTGTACAAACACACACAGTGACAGGTATTTATGATTGTATAATAGTGGTGTGGATGATGGCATACACCTGACAGACACAAGCAGAGGCTGAACTTAGTGGCTCTGAGGGATCATGGGGCAGATGCCAACTGAATGGACCGTGTTGGTGTGACTAGTGGGAGGACATATGAGTCCCCAGTGGATACTACAAGAGAACAGGGCATTGACACAAGGTGGCAGATAGCTACTGGTCACTAGCTCCAGCTCTGTTCTTTAGAAGTGTTGCTCAAATAAGATATCACTCTCAGTATTTTTTAAGGGACTATAGAAGCCATCGGCATAACTTTGTGTTTACATTGTGGGGTCAAGATCTCTGTCTAAATAAGTAAATAAATCTGGGTTAATTCCCAGATGGTTAACCATGCAACTATTTTGTTGGTAATACCTGAAATGAGTAAAGAAAATCAACAGCCTATTTATGCAAGATAATTTATAATTTTATCGGGGGGGGTAATACTGGCTGGGTCTGATTATTGGGGGGGTCATAACCACCCTAACTCCCCTGGAAATTATGCCCTAGATAGAAGCCGACAGAAATGTACAACATGTGCTTCATTGGTCCACTGTTTAAAAATCTATACAACTAGCTGCCTGTAAAATTTGGCACACACCACAAAAAAACCCACTCACTGGCCACTTTATTTGGTACACTATGCTAATACTGGCTTGGGTCCCTTTGCCTTGAGAACTGGTTTAATTCTTCGTGGCTCAAATTCAACAAAGTGCTGGAAACATTCCTCAGAGATTTTAGTTCATATTGACTTGATGGCATATGACAGACATGCCGGCTACACACCGACAATAAGAATCTACCGTTCCACCACATCCCAAAGCTGCTCTATTGGATTGAACTCTGGTGACTGTTGAGATCAGGTCATTTGAGTACAGCGAACTCATTGACATGTTCAAACAATTATTGTAAGATGATTTGAGTTTTGAGGCACAGTGTACCGATAAAAATATAGCCATGATTAACAGCAATATTCAGGTAGCTGTGGTTTTTAAATGATACGCAGGCACTAAGGGACCCACGCTGTGCCAATAAAATATCTTCCCCACCATTACACCACCAGCAGCAGTAGCCTAAACCAGGTACAATGAACCTATGCTTGCCTGTTATTTACACCGCACTCCAAATGTTGCAGCAGAAGTTGAGACTCATCGGGAACAGGCAATGATTTCCCGATCTTCCGCTATCCGGTTTTGGTGAGCCACAGGTATGAACTGTAGCCTCTGTTTCCTGTTCTCTGCTGCTAATGAACATCTTCTTTAAGGTTAAACATGTGCATTCAGAGATGTTTCGTTGCATATCTTGGTGGTTGGTTTGATCTACTGTTACCTTCCTGTTAGCATGAAGCACTCTGGCCATTCTCCTTTGATATCAGGCATCAACAAAGAACTTTCATTCAGAAAGTCTAAGGTTTTTACCTGAACACTCAAATGAAAGCTACAGATGTGGTTGCCATATTGGCGTGTAAGATTGTGAGTGCAGGTAGACCGTGTATGCTCCTTGGTTCCTGTCAGACGTCCACACAGCCGGTTTATCAACACTTGGCAGTTTAACCAGGAATTAGACATACACTCTGCTAATTTCACAATGTGTGTAACACACACTATTAATTAGCAGTTTGTGTTAGGGTAGGTTTCTTATCTCTTTAGTGGTAAATTTAGCAGCTGGTCTGTAAATTGTGGTCTGGAAAAGACTTCTTTAGATTTAATTTAACTTAAAATGCTTTGGTCAAAAAATAGTCTGTCACCACAGCACAGAGAAATAAAGCTGGCCCCTGAAACTGTAGGGTTTTTGTAGCCTGTAACAGCTCTTATTTGATTTCTCTAAGTTTAGCCTCAGCCAGTGTAATTGCATTTCCTTTACTTCTTGGACAGTTTTATAACTGTCCAATAAATTGGGTCTTGAATTTATTAATGCATTATTGTAACATGCTACTGATCTACAAACACAACAGGTTGCCCATCATTTGAGATGATAATGATCCGCCACAGCAGCTCACCTCTCAGATGTTATGCTGCTAAGATAATTAGATTGTACTGGAGTTGTGCTTGGACTGCAGCAGTAGCATATAGAGGAATTCCTGTCAGATGACTTAAGTTTCCAACAAACACAATTTAAGGTAACTGGAAGCGTCTTTGAAATAAATCAGATGTTTACAGAGCAATTCACCTGCTAAATTGAGGGAATCTTGGGACAATAACAAAGGGTCATGTAAGTGTTAGCACACTGGGTTCGCTGTGAGCAGCACAGCGAAGGTTTTTGATTTAGTCTGGTGATGTTTTATACCACTATTTTCATTTGGACAGATAAATTAACAACATTGAAGTCTTGCACTTTTACTGGTTGTCTGAGGAATATGGGGTGTTATCTGTGCACCATCTACATCAATTTGTTTTAGAAACTTAGCGATTAGGCAAGATTTACGCCAACACTTGATGAGTACATGCAAATGTGTGTCTATACACTGTAAGAACTGGATATTTGACCTCTAAATTGCCAACTGAACTAACAAAGTGCACCCTGTAGTACAATAATGGTACTCCAAGTTCTGCAAAGCTCTGATTTGTCAGCCACACATACATGTTGTCAAAAATATGTGGAACAACTTGCAATGTTGACTATTGTTGTTCATGTTTGCACAATTCTCCATTGGCCTACGCATAGCACCATTGCTGTCGAGGGATGACTTCTTAGTTGAATTCCCATAAATCTTCTCCTTGTGTAGCCAAAAGGTTACTCCGACAGACACAAATTTAGGATCGTGAATCTGGCTTTAGCCAAACACATGTTTGTGTTCCACTCCACATATACAATAGTGTTTTTCCTGCTGCCAACAACCGCCCCTTACCTGACAGCCTGTAGGTTGTACAGTATGATAGCGATGACATGCAAATAAAAGTCAGTATGGAAAAGTAAATAATCAAAAATGATGTTACACTTAAGAGATCCTGTCATATTTTATATCATATTTTTATATTACCAGTGTGAAGAAAAATTGGTTTTAGAGTTTTAGAGATCTTGATTTTTTGTTTTTTGGTATATTGGTTTGTTTATTTTTGCAGTACCGTGTGGATCCAATGGAGCATACAGGCAGCAAAGCTCAGTGCCAATGCTATATCTACCTGTGGTAATACATATACACACACACGAGTTGCTAGGACAGTTGTGTGTGTAATCCACACGCATTTCATGACTCACACCAGCACGGTCCATGCATTATATGCTTTGTGGATTACTATTTTAGTGATCCAGTATCGAAGTTAAAACGGGGTGAAAATACAGACTCCTTCCTTTATTATTTAGATCTAAGGAAAGTCTGTATGTTCCATCTATCACGAGTGACTTTCTACATGGAGGATCTAAGAGGAGGGGACGAAGACAATAATATGGAGGACAGAAAGAGGTTTAAATGAGCCTGCTACGATTTTTCAGAAAGTGAAAATAAAAGTACTACACAAAGTGATATGGGAAGGAACTACACTGATGAGTGTTGGGTGATGTTTCCAGCAGATCTCACCTTTCCTGTGCGCCATGTCACATTCTACTCTGAAGATTGCCAGTTAATTACCATCCAAGAAAACCTCAATGAGAAAACAACAAAAACAGCCAGCCAGCATAACCTGTGATTCCAACTACTAATCAGTCTAGTTAGGCAGAGAACAAAGGTCTTTCCCAGAAAGACGCTTTAACAAAGTTTGAGTCTGTTCCTGATTAACCTTGAGATGGGAAACTGGTTTGCTCCACCCCCACCCCCACCCCCAGTTGAGTTAAGCACGTGCAATGGGCTCCAGCTCCAAAATTCACCAGTGTAACCAAAAAGTAAGGATCAGAACCTCAGTTTTAAGTCTGTCTGACGATTTGCAGCCTTTGTTTTGTTTTTTAATAAGTTTTAAACTATATTTTGTCTGATTTAACATTCTTAAAATTGTTTCAGCTGCACCACAATCACTCTTACTTGGTTACAACATTGATGAGAATCTTCTAAATCTTCACTCTTGTGTGTTTTATTTAAACAGTGATCACTACAGTAATACACAGTTGTGTTCAGAAGTTTACCTAACCTCAATATGGGCAAGAATATCATGATAATTTGGTGAGTTTAATTATTTCTTTGAACTCTTCTTTTCTCAGGGTGGAATGATTGTACAGAATACATCTTTAATGACAGAAATAGAATATATGGTATTTAATGTATATATAATATATACATTTTCAATTCTTAGAACACTGTATCAGCTGCCAAGCATGGAGGTGGTAGCATCATGCTCTGCAGCAGTTTTGCTACCAGTGGTACTGGTACTTTACAAAGTAGATCTAATAATAAAGAAGGAGGACTACCTCCAAATTCTTTGAGTTACCAGGTTGTGGAAGAGATAAAGCAGGCTGACATCAAGTTTCTGCAGTGATCTTTCCTGAACGCAACCCCATTGAAAACTTGTGGAGCCGATCCCTGCCAGGAAATCAACCAATTCTGATGAATTCTACAAGTGCTGAAAAGAAGCGTGGTCAAATATCCAGCCAGAATTATGCCAGGAGATTTTTTTTTATGGCTAACAAAACCATCTGGTTGATTTTTAATTTGCTAAGGAACATTCACAGAAAAGAACCCAAAAATGAGATTACCAGTCATCTGAATTGGCCCCAATATAATAACGCAGTCACTCAGATCACCTGCAGAACACCCACTGAGTTTATACTACATCAGATTAATGTCTCTCAAGATAGGCATTAAAAGCTGCACATACAGGGAGTGCAGAATTATTAGGCAAGTTGTATTTTTGAGGAATAATGTTATTATTGAACAACAACCATGTTCTCAATGAACCCAAAAAACTCATTAATATCAAAGCTGAATGTTTGTGGAAGTAGTTTTTAGTTTGTTTTTAGTTTTAGCTATTTTAGGGGGATATCTGTGTGTGCAGGTGACTATTACTGTGCATAATTATTAGGCAACTTAACAAAAAACAAATATATACCCATTTCAATTATTTATTTTTACCAGTGAAACCAATATAACATCTCCACATTCACAAATATACATTTCTGACATTCAAAAACAAAACAAAAACAAATCAGCGACCAATATAGCCACCTTTCTTTGCAAGGACACTCAAAAGCCTGCCATCCATGGATTCTGTCAGTGTTTTGATCTGTTCACCATCAACATTGCGTGCAGCAGCAACCACAGCCTCCCAGACACTGTTCAGAGAGGTGTACTGTTTTCCCTCCTTGTAAATCTCACATTTGATGATGGACCACAGGTTCTCAATGGGGTTCAGATCAGGTGAACAAGGTGGCCATGTCATTAGTTTTTCTTCTTTTATACCCTTTCTTGCCAGCCACGCTGTGGAGTACTTGGACGCGTGTGATGGAGCATTGTCCTGCATGAAAATCATGTTTTTCTTGAAGGATGCAGACTTCTTCCTGTGCCACTGCTTGAAGAAGGTGTCTTCCAGAAACTGGCAGTAGGACTGGGAGTTGAGCTTGACTCCATCCTCAACCCAAAAAGGCCCCACAAGCTCATCTTTGATGATACAAGCCCAAACCAGTACTCCACCTCCACCTTGCTGGCGTCTGAGTCGGACTGGAGCTCTCTGCCCTTTACCAATCCAGCCACGGGCCCATCCATCTGGCCCATCAAGACTCACTCTCATTTCATCAGTCCATAAAACCTTAGAAAAATCAGTCTTGAGATATTTCTTGGCCCAGTCTTGACGTTTCAGCTTGTGTGTCTTGTTCAGTGGTGGTCGTCTTTCAGCCTTTCTTACCTTGGCCATGTCTCTGAGTATTGCACACCTTGTGCTTTTGGGCACTCCAGTGATGTTGCAGCTCTGAAATATGGCCAAACTGGTGGCAAGTGGCATCTTGGCAGCTGCACGCTTGACTTTTCTCAGTTCATGGGCAGTTATTTTGTGCCTTGGTTTTTCCACACGCTTCTTGCGACCCTGTTGACTATTTTGAATGAAACGCTTGATTGGTCGATGATCACGCTTCAGAAGCTTTGCAATTTTGAGACTGCTGCATCCCTCTGCAAGATATCTCACTATTTTTGACTTTTCTGAGCCTGTCAAGTCCTTCTTTTGACCCATTTTGCCAAAGGAAAGGAAGTTGCCTAATAATTATGCACACCTGATATAGGGTGTTGATGTTATTAGACCACACCCCTTCTCATTACAGAGATGCACATCACCTAATATGCCTAATTGGTAGTAGGCTTTCGAGCCTATACAGCTTGGAGTAAGACAACATGCATGAAGAGGATGATGTGGACAAAATACTCATTTGCCTAATAATTCTGCACTCCCTGTACACAGAGATTAATGGTTGATCCAGAATTGAACCATTGTTGGTTTGTGTGCACGGAAAAACAAAAAGAGACTTTCTTGTTCTGCTTTTTTTCTCTTTTAAACAGAGTAATACAGAGTAATGTCCCGTAAGACCACAAAATCATAAAACTGAAATCCACTACATATCAGGCTCTTAGATCCATATCTTATCACCATCACAAGTTTGTTTGCTTTCTGTGTTTTTACCGAGACAGACTTTCCATTTTGTCCTTGATAACATTGCGTTTTTCATGACTAATAAATCTATACTCGTGATTATGTTAACGATAAGCAGTCCAAAATAAATCATTAATGTGGTCATAAAGTATTAAGCTAATACTTGCTGTGCTGCTCTGGAGATGACGCTACAAATATGGAATCTGCAACTTCTCAACACAAATGAGAAAGAAAAGGCGGGATACGTTCATGTATGGTTCCAAAACAGAGTGGATAATTTATCCACAGTGCAACTGGTCGCGTTGAATCAGATTTCCTTCTCTTTATTATTCATTGTGAATTGTTAGCTGTGCATAGAGAGCTCTCTTAGCGTCTTTCTTTTTCTATTCAGTTGACATTCCTGATGGGGGGAAAATCCAGAATTCATAATGAAGTTCAAAACATTACATATGCAAGGAGAAATTTTGGATCGCTCGCAGCTACAGCTTTGCAGTGTTCCCGTTGCATGGATCTGCACCAACCGCTCTAATGCCAAAAGAGCATGAAACAGAAATGACATATGCTGCAAAACTTGAAATGTATGTAGCTTCCTCAATATTATCCTTGACTGGCTCGCTTTGTTTCAAATGTGTGTCCAAACCATGTACACAGATAGATGACCCAGCAAAGGAATTCCTGCAGCAGCTCAATGAAATGGCTTATGCAGGGCAAATTTAATATGTGGTTTTGCCCAGACAATACAGGGGTTTGAGCAGCTCTGCCATGCCCTGGAGCTGGGTGATGAAGAAGAGCAACACAGAGGAGAATGGGGCCTTTGTGAGAAAGTTTGAAAGCCCCTTGCAGGATGCAGCAAAACCTGACCCAAGACGACAAGTCCCTGTAGGGGAAATAAAATGGGTAATCATTACATAAGTGCCACAAACTGTTAATATCTAGGGAACAAAAGAAGTGCAAACTAAAGTGTGACTGGTAGAATGTACATACGCTCGAGCTCTGAGTGACTCGGGTCACTTTCTCAGCAAGGTGATTCTTATCGGAACACATGTGTTTGGGATTTTACATATATATCATCATTATTATTTAATGTCCATGATATTATCTTTTACAGCTGAATAGAGAAATGAAGGTCATTTGTCATTTCTGCTGTAGCAGCACAATGAAGTCTGCTGCAGAGATTCCATCTGGGTGAAATAAAACAAAGAAATGTTTCATGATCTTCCATCTAATCAAACATCTGGGATGGAGAAGCAATTTTTTTAAGCACAAAGCATCCTCTTTGGAGCCCATAATTTCAAGTAACTTTGCAAAACACTGTTTTAGCAATGTTTCAGCATGCACGCTGCAGAATCATTTAGTCCTGGTGGTTAAGTTTCAAGTCCAGCTGGGGACTGCTCATTTCTCTCGGTCCCCAGTCCTAACTGACATGCTTGCTCTCCAATAAACATAAAAGGACACTGCTGGATCCCTAAAAATCTGTTTAATATTTCATTTATATTTCTCGTGTTTCTGTGGGGCTTTAACTCAATGTTTGTTACCCATAATGCATCACTAAACCATCTTAGGAAGTGACTGCTCAAACTGAATGCCTACACTGAATAACCAGACCATTTTCTGATCGCATTTTAGCACATTATACTCATTTGTAAACATTTAATAACATTCAAAGAAGGTGTAAGGCGCTTTCAAATGACATTAGCCACACTAACAGGAGTCATCTGACTGGAATACCTCTAATTTCTAGTATAGACTGTTTTCATGCAGAATCCTAACATGATAATTGGATTTTCTGTTCTGAGTTGCTTTCTCAAGTCCAGTCACATGGCCCCATTAGCCATTTAGCTTCTCCTTTGGTTCTTGAGTTGTAACATTGCAGGCCAGGAAGAAGCCAGCCAAATCACTATTAACTGCAGATCTTTGATGATTCTGTAACATGTTTAAATGAACTGGTTGATCTGATTTTCCAAAAGTTCCTGAACCAGAAACGGCTTGAGGGGGAATAAAGAATAGTGAGAAACCAGATGGTTTTGTTTAGAATTAGAGGAAAAACATAAAAATGAATGCCTGGATTATTAACAAGCAGATTAAGAGGTACAAAAGCTTCACTCGGCTGTTTTTTTCTCTTTTTGAAGCAACTTAAGGGTGAGCTCTAAGGGCTTGTTACACAGCTTATCACATCCGTTAAGTTAGTGGGTAGAATACAGTTTACACCAAGGCACACATCCTGTGCATAAACTCACAACTGCTCTTATTACCTGTTCTAGCCAACAGATGGCATGAAACTGTGCCCTCAACAGGACGATGGTATGTGCACAGAGTAACAGGCATAAAGTTGTTTTCTTCAGAGGCTGCCATTGCATATGGTCCCAACTGAATAAAAGGACTATGTAAAGTCATATTTAGAGCAAAAGCTGCCTCTCAAAGAGAATCATATAATGTGCTGAATCTTAGGTCCTTCTTCACTGTTTTTTAAATCATCCTTTCAATTTCAAAAGCGCACAGATTTTGGTTTCACATGACACAAAAACATCAAATCTCAGCATTATTCACTGTAAGGAAGAGGACTCCCTTACTGCATTTATTTATATTATCTGTATAGCACTTTAGAGCACACCTTTCACTTTGTTAAAAGCACCTTATCAAGCACTTTATTTAGCATTGCACTTTAAGCATTGATTTCCACACAAGTTTAAATATTTATTGACCATTTATTGGGAATTTTAAAATCAGTTGGTAGCCTTATTTCAGATCCTGCACAGCTGCTCCTCGTCAAGGAATGTGGTGGTTGTCTGTCAGGAGAGAAGAATGGTGATTGAGATTGTGATTAAGGTTTACCAGTAAGGAAAACTAATGCAAATGTGTGTGTGAAATCTAGGGATGAAAGTGGTGCAAATAAGTGTAAGATAATGATTACTCAGCTTTCTTGCCTGTGTCCTCTTCAAGGTGTTTGGGCAAATGTTTCACTGGGGGTCCAGACACCATTTAAAGGTTCCGGGAGAGACCATTGGTAAAGAGAGTGTGGTGAATCTTTTTGTGCTTGGGTTTCTGGGTTTTTATAATATTGGGTTTGGTGTAACATTAAAGTGTGAAATATTTATTAATATGTAAATGTGAAAATGTATTTATGTATTTATTTATTCTTATTGATATATTGTATACTGTGGTGGAAGGTTGGGATTTAAGAATTTACCTGAGAGTGGAATAATGGTTAAGTCTGTGACAGCTGAACATATTTAAGGCTGCCAGTTGTCATTAGAGGATGGATTTTTGTGCTGTGAAGAAGCTCGACAAATTAATTGTTGTAAGGCGAGCTGTATAGCAAATAATTACTTTGTTCCACTACAATTGCCTTGGTCCATCTCACTGTGTTTCCAGCCGCTAAGGGCCGCCCTGTTACATGCACAAATTGCACAAACACTCAAACACTACGTACATCATTTATCATTATGGTAATACCACCAATACTACACAAGTACTGATCAAAAGGTTTAAAATCTTGAATCTGGACTCTCAATGTGTCAAAAAGAAATGTAAAAAAAAAGCAGTTTTGACCCATGCACATCTCCTGAACGTTGTCGGAATTTTTCACATTTTCTGTTACATTCTGTCACTTTTTATATTGGCTCAAGAACAAAACTGTGTCCATTGATCTTTTTATGTAAACAACTGTAGCTGCCCAGCAACACTCAATCATCCCCAATGCTTCCAGATATTAACATTGCAAATTTATCATCATGCCCTAGCTCATTCGTTGAGATTTGCCACACTGGTATTCTATTTGTTCAGTGCATTAGAAAACTCCACACCAAAAATGCATTTTTCAGAACCATCAGGAGGATGAATCACGAGTCCTGCACGTACACTTGATCTCGACTACATAAAAGAACTATGCAAGGTTATCACTTAACACATGTTAACACCTTTTTACAAGGAAAATCTACTCTAACTGCTGCCTGCAGCTGTGTTCTACTCTCAAAGTGTGTGCAATTCGCCAACATTGAGTTGACCAAGTGACCAGAAAAATGATATTCAGTGTGAGCCTGCTGCCAGGTGTCATTACATTTCCCCCTATCCAGCAGAGAAAAGCAGCCACACACACAGACATCTGTTTCTAAGATACCCTCCCAAGCTCATAACAGTGTCCTTTTTGCCTTATTTTGTGATCATATTGAGAAGCTGTGGTGTGTGCGTGTAAAAATTGAGCCTCTATCAATCTTTGAGTGTACTCATGCAACAAAGCCTGACTGGACCGAGACATTTCCTCAGAAATTTGTTATTTTCCAAAAGCCAACCAACAAACACAAGTCTCACATTTGGCCTAATGCATTCAGAAGTATAAAAAAGGCTGTATTTGACTACATCAGGACACAACAACTCACAGTTGTTCATGCAGAGGGCTGATGGTACATTTTGACACGAATTCATATGCAAAGGGCGCATGGATTTTATTTTAAAATCCCATAACACTGAGCATTGTGAAACATATTCCAAACAGCCGCCTCCATCACTTTTCATGCCAACTCTGACATCCAAGCAACAATCCCCCCCCCCCCCCCCGCCACTTCCTGTGACAACAGTATCTGCTTATGATCTCGCTGGTGGACAAGCACACAGTCCTCAAGGCTGGCTCAGTGTGTGGCGGTGGGTGAAATCCCCCCTTTTGTGCAGCAGAGTGTTGGACCAGGCCGGGTGTCCTCTTAGTCAAATCAAAGGCGCTTCCTCCGGCACTGTGGCAGAGCCCACTGCCTCTGGAGCTACTCATTATTACATGCGAAGGGGGACTTGTGATCTTTTTAATTATTCTGCACTTCATTTCTATCCCACCATTCAAAACGCAACATGAGAATTGATTGCCTTAAAGATCCATCTTTATAATCTCCCTCAGGCCCATAAATTATCCAACTTTTGGGCAGGGTGGACGAGCCATGCAGGCACAAGCAGATCCCTTTCAGAGCTAGGCGGAGGCACATCGCTGCAGTGTGTTGGGGGGAGCCAAACTGAATGGGGCTGCTCTTTTGCTCGCTGAAAAACGACAGGGAGAAAAAAAAGTACACTTGTTATCTTGTGAACCCTCAAACATGTAAGATAGGAATCTCTTGAATGTCAGCGACAGAAATGGAATTAACAAGAGATCTTTTTATTGTCACAGAAGGTCATTAGGCTGCCAATCGGGGTAATTATGGAAATGATCTCCCCAGCTCTTTGGAATGTTTTCCTGCTTCCATAAGGACTTGAAAGTGTTCAATCAGCCTCTCTCGTGGGAAAGTTCAGCCATAACTGCAAGTGTACCAGCAAAATCAAATTAAGCAAAGAGATTTCATTAGTATTTATAGCCCCGAGGCATTTGTAAAAGTATGGAGCTGCAGAGTAATGTGGGACTGTGGCGAAGAGAATTATTGCTTAATGACAAAGGCCATACCTAGAAGACATACACATGGATAATGAATAGGAGGCATTGATTACATCTTTGAAGAGGATTCTGGAGGGATTGTAAAATATTGATGCTTACTTTGGACTCCCTGCATGGATGCAAGGGAGATAACCTTGTTGTTAACCCCGCTATGCTGTTTGCTTTATTATCTGCAGACGTTCTACCTAAAAGCAAATATTGTAATGCAACACTGTTGCAATAATTTTAGATGGTTTTATCTTGTGTTTTATATAAAGGTTTTGTGTATTTTTACTGCTGTAGTTCTGTTGCTGCATTTAGTGTGAAAGAGAACTGAAGCATAGCTTAAAGGCTGCAACATCTACTCAGGCACTCTTTAGGTGTTCATGACCAGTTTAAATGTATTTAAATGGATACTGGAAGGGGAGTAAAAATAGGTTTGCTGAAACGAAGTAAGTTTATGTTTTCTTTGTGTGTGAAATGCACTTCGCCATCTGGGGTAAAAATGAAATGAAGTCAGATAGCAATGTGCGATCAGGTGGAACACCTGATTTGAATCACTGGGTCTATTCAGTCCACTTAACCTCAGAGTAATTGACAATTTAAAGGTGCAGTCCTTAATTTCAACGGACAGAACCAGGACTTTGATTAGGATGTGTGATATGCACTTCCCCGCAGGAATAACAGGCAAGGACATTTTTTTAAATAACGCAAATAGGGGAAGCCATACATTAAATGTAAAATATTATGTTTGGAGATTAAAGGAATAATATTAGGCCTGCAAGAGAACAAGCACGTTATAGACAAGTGATACTAATGTGATCTTAGACCTTTTTATACATCATTTATACATCATTTTAAGCTTCTTTGTAAGTCATACGTTTTAAACACAAACACACATTTCGGTCAATCATACAATGAAAACACCATTCCTCTCCGACCGAAAGCTTTTGTCTCATTATCTCATTTTTTTTCTCCCACAATAATTGGGTTCGTGAAGAGGTAAAGTGTCTCTGTGAAGAACTTGACAGATTATGTGAAGGTGTATTATTACGTGTAGGGCAGGCGGGATGTAGGAGGTAATTTACTGTGATGTTACATTTATTTATATATATGCATCAATAAGCAGGAGGATATTGAGTTCAGGGGTCGAGCTGAATGAGAGTTCTCTTCCATGCTTATGGGGAAAAGGTGCTTTGGATGCAAACATTAATACTGGCGCGTGAAGATTTTCATTGTGAAATCAAAAAAATGTGAGATAAGGGTTTTTTTTTATTGTTCTGCATTTCAAGAATTTTTGCAATGGCAAATAACCTCAAATCAAGTGTACTCCTGAAAACAAAGGGCCAATACAATCAAAATCCAGTGAAACGTTTATTAAATGCACTGATTTCCTCACTTTTTATTCTGAAACTTACACACTGGTTAAAAACGTGGAGATGAACCTGTGAGCGCTATTATAGGTATTTCTGAGATGCTTTCTTTATCATTTGACATCTTTGGCTGTGACTATTAGCACATCGTTTACTGTTCTTTCAGTGATTCAGTTCAAAGACGAGGTGCGCGTGTTTTGGCACCGCGCTAAATGCCCGCAATTGGGCCAATTTGCACTGTTTACGGCTTGAATCGCAACACAGTGATATTCCGATTCAGTCCTTAATCTGAATGACAATGAACCTACAAATAGGGTGACACCGCGCGTATTTAACAAGCACACAATGGCATGGTAATCCGGCTGCATTTAACTGAAGGTGTCACTTTCCCACCAGCACCTGCGAGTTTCCACGCAACCAGCCTTCTCCTGGGGGCTTCTCACTCACGGGCAGCCGTAGGGGGGGACAGGGGCGAAGGCCGGCGTGTTTACGAGTTAAAATATTTGATATTAGATTGTAATACAAATTTATGTAAAAACAAATGAAAAAATGTGGTTTGTGTACATTAAAGGACGTGAAAATGATCAGTCAATATTAATTCAAAGCGACAATAAAGTAACGTGTCCTTCTTTGTAACCAGATACATCTCTTACGGGAATAAAATCTTTTGATTTTTTCCCCGAATTTTCATATATTACGTTCTCTTATTTTATTGTTGTTTCTCATGTTTGCTTGATTTATTTCAAATTATCTTTTATGTCACAACACGAAAATCTTCAGGCTAGAAAAAAAGGTCTTCGACTTATTCTAGTGACAGACAGCTGTTTAAGCTGTGCATGAGTTTATTTCTGCTCGCCGCTTGACCCAGATATCGCCAGTGTCCACTAAGAGTGCAATCCCCCCAATTTTTTTTCAAATAATGAAAGAAATTAGTTGATTTTTTTTTCTTTTCCTACCTGAAACACAAGCATGCTGATCTGGGGGGAAACTATTAAAGGGAAGATGGAAAACAGTGGCTGTAAGTAGGAGACCTAAACTTGAGACTGGGAAATCAATAGAAAGGCGTGGGGTGTGTCCCCTTAAACGTGATATTATCGCTCAATCGATCCCCATTAAAAATATAAAACCGCATTAGCATCCAAAAACGGCCCGTGAATGAGCTGTAAATGGTAAAGTGAGTAAAGGCACGACATTTCATGGATCACCTGCTGCAACTGCGCAGCCTGACCTGTTGAAATGTGTCTTTATACAGACGCGTCAAACAGATGGGACGTCCAACAAAACACAAACACACACACACACAGTGAGAGAGAGACAGCATACACGCTCGGATCTTTGGCTTCCATTCTAGGTCCTTTTTTCTTGCTTTTGACGTGACATGTGAGAGATTTGGCTGCGGCCGATCCAGCAGGAGGGAGGGTTAAAAAATGAGCTCCATCATATTGTTTGACAGAAACTCGCAGGTTGATAGAGTGGATTCTGAGAAGGGCTGAAAATGGTGATTTCCAAAAGAGAAGAGGAAGAAACGAACACAAAAAAGAGGAGGGGAGGTGAAAAGCTGTCATACCTGCCTTCTGGATTTTACGAGTAAAATGTGAAAAAAATCCAGTTCTGGGGAAGAAGAATGTGTAAAGTTTTGTTGTGATATTCTAATATTGAGCTATTTCGTTTTTTATTTAATGTGACAATCCAAAGATCTGACTGACTGCTGTGAAATAATTAACATAATGGTCGCAATAAGAATGTATCAGTTTATCGTCACATTGGGAGTTGCATGCTGCCCCTAGAGATGCACTCTGTCACCTGATCAGTGAGCTGCCTTTAAAGATCTGGTTTTGCGGAAAATCCGTGCAAGAATGTGAATTATTTAGCCCGCTTCAATGTAAAGTTTCATTTTTGAGCATTAATATTGTCATGTTTGCATCATGCACAACGTTTTATTCTTCCAAAGACTCCCTCAAGACATGCAAATGAATAATTATATAAAATAACATTTTACAGATGTCTTAAGCATATTTTGCAGGAAAATAAAGATCCTGGTTTCACCAGTGCGCACGCGAGGTTTTACGCCAAAGTTACTTTTGAGAGTTTTACAGGAAAAGCTGTTACAAAGCTGTTTGTACTCCGAATGTTTTTGTGTGCCAATTGGGATGTTATTAGGACAGCACTTCCAAAAAACCTCCAGTAGTTTTCTACTCTAAAAAGCCCTGACGCCTGTGTCAGGAAATTATCGACAATTAAAAATATAATACAGCCATACTTTAAAATATTTATATTAATACATTTATAGAAACATATGATTTGTATATATTTATACAACTTACAAATACTTTGTATATAAGAAAATTACAACTATTTTAAAATTATTCACCCCTTCATTATTATTATTATTATTATTATTATTATTATTATTATTATTATTAGTAGTAGTAGTAGTAGTAGTAGTAGTAGTAGTAGTAGTAGTATCACAAAATAAGCATGCTGTCCAATCTGGTAGACTAAATAAAAATAAATTATAAGTCACATATCTTCACCTTTTCTTTTCCCTCGCCACCAAATTTTGATAATAAGCGTCTCCTGTCACCTTTATTCATTCAGACAAACTCAGCTCTGTAGCAGTCTGAGGCGTTAGCCTCGCCAGAGTCTCTCTGAGCAACGCACTCCTCCAACCTCCCAGCTTCTGCAGGTGACCTCTGAACCCAGGGACAGACGCACGAGGACGGGGCAGAAAGCAGGAATCGCGGGAGCATAATGCCTTATTATGATGACAATTATTTGTTCGGTGACCTTGCTGGTACGGCGTGCACTCATCACATGTGCTGGCTCTTTCCTCTCCATCACCTGTGCTGCCTCAACCGCCGCCGCTTCTGCTTCTGCTGCTCCACCGCCATCTCCTCTTCCCACCTCCACCCAGCCACCCCGACACTCCTGCTTGCACTCGTTGGTTTCATGCAGGAACGAGATGGCTTATTACACTAAAAGGTTTTGTCGCGCTAAGCCGTGCATGCGTGCTTAAAACGTACTTTTCATTAACAAACTGCGGAGGTATAAAAGCGGATTTATGAGGCTTCAAAAGATCACAGGAAGGACGGGTTTGAAACCCCCTCTCGGTGCTTTTGCAGTCAGGTTATATCAGCAGTTACGCCGCCTTTCACACAACACTGCAACTCCGGGATTTTTTATTTTTTGTTTTTAATGAAGGCTTGCTGCACCTGCCTTTCCTAAAAGAGGGGGGTTAGGACAGCTGTTCTGCGATCATCTGATTCTTTAAAGTAAAACAAAAATATAAGAAAACTGTAAAAATAAATAAATAAATAAATAAAATCAAACATCTGCTATACCCACGTGTCTCTTATTTTGCTCCTGTAAAAGATTTCTTCTGTAAGAAGACAAAGAAAAGGAGGATTCTTGATTGGGCCCAACATGAGTTATTCTGCTGTTAAACGCCCGAATGTAATGAAAGAAAGAAAAGAACGAACTGTGATGGAAAAAGTTTTCCTTTTAAAAAGAAAAAATATATATTGAAAAAAATCTGTCAATTAAAACTCAACTATATATCTTTTTTTTTTTATGTTTTAATCTGACAAATCCACAAAGCAAATAAGCGATTCCTTAAATACACTCTCGCCGCGCGGAGGAACAGGATGAAAGTTGACCCCAAGCCTCTGGATTCATCTTCTAAGTAGCCCCGGTATTGACGGACATCCAGATCGCGCGGGTCATCGAGAGATTAACGCGGAGCCAGTCCGATCGGAATCCACGATTCCGTCCCTTTGACCCGAACACACACGCATTATTAATGATAGTGTTTTAATTTAATCCCACTTTTAGCTTCGCCAGCTCAGGTGCCGGTGAAGAGGCGCTGTGAAGGCACTTAAGGGATCAAATTTACCCCCAAATTATACAAATTAAGTACAATAATAATAATAACAATAATAATAATTCAGTGTTGTATCGTTAATTTTATTTGAATAAAGCCCTGACATTAAGTAACTGGCTCGTGCTGATTTTTAGGTATTTCCTCCTGAGAGGTTCCAGAAACCGTGTGTACGTTCAAGGCGCCTATGTCAAGCTCGAAAATGTCTAAATTGCTGTTTTTATTTTAACACACAAACGTTAAGATAAGCCGCTTTGACAAACGGCCTAAATACAGCAGCTCGTGCTTTCCTATCAGTCCTCCCAGATTTTCGCACGCGACGCAGGAAGCCTTGTGTAAAGGACCTGACGTGCCCCCTCTGTCAGAGCTCAGCCTGCACCGCTCACCTTCACGCTTTTGTGAATAAACGTTCTCTTTGCACTCACCCGCTGCCCGCATTTCCTACTTTTTTTTCAAATGCAAAAACTCGGGTGACACGGACACGGGGGAAAGGGGGGGGGGGGGGGTCGTTAGCACCTCTTCCAAACTCTGAAGGAAATTCTGCATTCGTCCCATTCATCGTCGCTGCTGCCGCTTCTTCAATATTCTTCCCACCTCGGCTAAATCCTGCGGGAATAAATAGACTGGAATTCATGCTTTGCATTCGCTGCTTGGATTTACGCGACCGGGCTTTAAAGCTGGGAGCACCGAGGCATGCAATTCCAGCACCGAATGAACAGAGCAAGCAAAAATATCAATAAAAAAAACATGTCTAACGTATCCTTTCAAGGAGAGTTACATGCACGGACTCTACGCTAAAATAAAGTGTGGGGATTAAAAATAAACTACGCATGCACAATTAAACAGTTTCTATAAATATATATATATATATAGAAGTCAATACATTCATGAACTTGAAGGAAGATTCCGTTAACTTAGCTGTTGTCGTTTTCATTCTGCAGCTGTCAGCAGAGTTCGCGTTAGCAAAGTTAAAGCTTTGGTTTGTTTTTTAACGCGGTCACATTATTGCGCGTCAGATCTTTCAATCACGCGAGCCAATTTTCTCCCCCTCCTCCTCTTCCTCCTCCCTCTGCCACCGTTAAATGGTCTATGACGGACGAACACAAAAATAAGCGGAAAGCAGCACTGCTGATGTCCCATTGTTGACAAATCCATGAAACAACTCCAGTTTGCATGGTTTAACAGAGAGGAGAGGAGAGGTGGGTGGAGGGAGGAGAGTGGAGAGAGGACAGGGGGGCGTCTGTCGTCACCAAACCACGTGTCCAGCGCTGATAGTATATCTTATAGTGGGGAGGGAAAGTAATCTATCAGACAGTCTTGTTAAAAGCCCCGGCCTTTTTCAGAGCAGCATGTGTCATCTCGGCTCGGTTCTCCAAATATCGCTCGTCCAGGAAATCTAAGCACCGAGAAGGGACGTCGGAGCGCAAAAGTCGCGCTGTCTGCAAAACAACTTCTAGGCGAGACGTGCTGCTCCCCGGGCCTGCTCACTGACCGAGTGGAGAAATATTTGTAGAAGTTTGAAGTTCCTTGTCGGCTGGACTGGCAGGCGTCCGGTTCGATCACATTTAGATTTTTGGGGAGGGGAAAGCATCCGATCTGTTGACAACCAGCAGCGCGAGCGCACTGATCGCGCGGCTGCTCTGTCTTTTTCGGCTGCAGTGAGACTTTTTTAATAATAAAAAAAATAAAACGGTGTCAGTAAGAAGTGAGATGACCCTGTCTGGAGGCAGCGAACGAGCCAGCGACATGTCCGGCCAAACTGTGCTCACAGCCGAGGACGTGGATATTGACGTAGTGGGCGAGGGAGATGAGGAGGGCATGGAGAGGGTGGACAGCGACTGCGACAGCCCAGGAGACGGCATCTTGCACGACCTCCGGGGGGAAACGGGAGACGAGGAGGTGGAAGACGAGATCGAGGTGGAGAAAGAGGAGATGACGTCCGGGGTAGGGAGTCCGTGCTGCGAGAGCGCCGGGGAGGCAGAATCGGGCACCGGAAAAGGAGAGGGTCACGACCAGAGCGCAGCGCCAGGTGCGATCCAGAAGCCCAAGAGTAGCCTGGTAAAGCCGCCTTACTCCTACATCGCACTTATCACCATGGCTATCCTGCAAAGCCCGCAGAAAAAGCTCACCCTCAGCGGGATCTGCGAATTCATCAGCAACCGCTTCCCTTATTACCGTGAGAAGTTCCCGGCGTGGCAAAACTCCATCCGTCACAACTTGTCTCTCAATGACTGCTTCATAAAAATCCCTCGGGAACCTGGTAACCCCGGCAAGGGCAACTACTGGACCATGGACCCCGCTTCAGAGGACATGTTCGACAACGGCAGCTTCCTCAGGAGGAGGAAAAGGTTCAAGAGAGTTCAGCCAGATGTGCTCAGGGACCAGACTGCTCTCATGATGCAAAGTTTCGGGGCGTACAGTCTTGGAGGGCCCTACGGGAGACACTACGGTATCCACCCGGCGGCGTATTCCCATCCGGCTGCTTTGCAGTACCCGTACATCCCCCCTGTAGGTCCCATGCTGCCCCCGGGCGTCCCTCTCCTGCCCTCGGCGGAGCTAAACAGAAAAGCGTTCAACTCTCAGCTCAGCCCGAGCCTTCAGCTTCAACTCAGTAGTCTCAGCACGGCGTCTATGATCAAATCAGAGCCTTCAAACAGACCTTCATTCAGTATAGAAAATATAATCGGGGTGTCCAGTGCCTCCTCTTCCTCGCCGGGCGCAGCTCAGGCTTTCCTGCGGCCTCCTGTGACCGTCCAGTCGGCCCTGCTGAGCGCGCAGTCCCTCTCTCTGACACGGACCTCAGCCGCTATCGCGCCCATCCTCAGTGTACCTTCAAATATTATTTCTGGACACGTTTTACCCTCAGCGGCGGCGGCGGCAGTGTCCAAATGGCCTTCACAATGACTTCAAACCGAAGAGAAAGCAAACTCTTATTTTTATATAGAGACATTATTACTGGGAAGTGTGAAAAGCACAAATTTATAGGCAGCACTGGACTGTAAAGCCATGTAAAGACTGTTGAAAAACAGAGAACAAAAAACGAAAAAGAAGATTTTTTTCTGTACAGGTAATATTTGTAAATATTTGTATAAAAAAAGACAAATGATTTTGCCAGTTTGACTTTTACCTGTTCCTTTCTCCCCTTTGTTCCTGTTTGAGATCTGTGGTAATTATTTTACGTTTTTTTTCTCCTTTCCTTTTGTAACAGAAGCTCAACTGGACATAGTTACTTTGGCTTCTTTTTCATACAAGACACAAAACCTCTGGAAAAAAAGAGACTGTTTATAATAATAATTTTTAAAAAATACAAATATATGTAATTCTATGTAGCTATATTGTGTTGTAAACTGAATTTATTTGTAAATAAATCTAAGAAAGAATTAAAAATCAATTTTCATTATTAACATTCTTAACATTTTTGACACGTGATTTGAGAAAAAAATCGCATTATTTCAAGGGAACATTTTTCACGGTAAAAAAAAAAAAATCGTAAATTTAATTTGAATAACTTCACAGTTCGTGTAAAGCATACATTATTAATATTGCTACACAAAAAAATCGAAGCTGTCTTATTTTGTTGTCTGTTTTCAGGCTTAAAAATATCGAATATATAAAATATTATTATTAATAATAATAATATATAACATATATGTTTTTAACATTACTTTCAATGTTTCATTTTATCAGCATAATTCAAAGTATTTCATTATTTAGAAATTGAAATAGAAAAAAATTAGTTATACTTTACAGTTTACTTTACACTTCCTAAGGATTAGAATTTAACAAAATATATTTTTTTACTGCTGTTGCGATTGACGTGGTAGCGTTTAAAAACATATTTAAAGTTACAATTTAACAATAGTATGCAAATAAAAATAACTAAAAATACTGACAAAGGTGTATGAATAATATGTAATCGTAAATTTTAAAATAAAAAAATAAAAAACTTGTAAAAGCTTTGAGATTAGCTTGCTATAGAGTAAATTCAATCCTGAAAATTTGCGCGTATGCCTACCTTATATTTATGCTTTTTGCAGGAAGGCATACATCTAATTTGTATCATATTTCAGATGATGGGATGTGGCATAAAGAGGTGAATATTGAGCACAAATCAGTGTAGCCCTTTATTAAAGTATTTACCCTGGAATTTCCCGACAATGCTCCCTGACAGGGGGTTACAGTTTAGACCACAGGTTCACCATCACATCACACGCTGTACGCTTTTGCGCGATATTCTGTGGCTTGGCTCCTATAAAGGTAACAATTTCGCAGTTGTGTCTGGCTAATCACTTTTACACAAACAGCAAGTGGTGTGCGTGTGTGCATATGAAAGCGAGAGTGTGAATGTGTAAATGTGTGTGTGTGTGAGAGAGAGAGAGAAAGAGGGTGAGCGCGAGGGGTTTTAGGGGCTATATTTATCTGATCCCCATGGGAAAGAGAAAAAGGCCTCTCTCTCCGCTCCAATTCACTTTCAGACACCGAAGAAGGTGCTGATGATGCAAAAGTCTTCTCCAATGTCACCGTGACATTTCTACTTACTAAATTCATTATTATTCAGACTATTGATATCATTCAAATTACCTACAGCAGTGACTGTGATGTTATTATTTTAAAGACCAGTCCTTGATTATTTATCTACTGAAACATAAAAATAATATATAAATTAAAATGTGAGACATTGTCTGCATTGCACTGCCCGTAATAGATTTCTGATCATTTCTGCCATTTTTTTCCCTTGCCATTCGATCATGCGATTATAAAATGACAAGGCATTAAATATAGCAGGCTCTACAATGAAGTGGTGGCTAAAGAGTACAGTTAGAGAAAGGTGAGTGAAATTTTGGGGGATGCAGAAATATTCAGAAAAAGCATCAAATTTTAAATACCAAAAAGACTCAAACTTGCACTTGTTGAACCTGTTTATTTAAACCTCTAATTTATTTCTTGTGTGACGTGTGTACATGGCTACGAGCGGGGATTCAGACTCCACAAAGCAACATTAACCCAGCCTCGCGCGTCTGTCTTATAGGATGCGAGCATCTATAATTACACTTGCAGTGTTGCAGTGTGAAGCCCGGGTGTGAGATCTTGTGCAGGCTGACAACACCTTGAGGCCGTGACATCCATGCCGCTAGGGGGCGTCAACATACACCTGCGGCTCTTAATTAGGGTGATCATAAATAAAATAAATATTTGTGAAAACCTGAAATAATACATCAACATTTTCCACCTAATTTTCTTTCTTCTTTGCACACACACACTTCCTGCTGGACAAATTTATCCGAGTAATCTAACTGCAAATTTGATTTTAGATCATAAGTGATGTTTTACCATTTACCATTATTTTTGTAGTTTGTAGTAACATTGTAGCAGAGTATCTGCAAGTGGTTTTTTTTCCCTTTAAGCTAAAATTGGTAACGTTAATTGTGTTAATATTTAAGATACAACACAGAGAGGAAACACCGAAAGCAAAGCTTTTGTTAACGACAGAGCACTAAATTCCTGAACCGAAGCTGCAGTGCTGCAAATACAGGCATGAACAAGATTTCTAGCAGCACGGGCCTACTTAAAGGGTAAGCCAGTGCAATAATAACAATAACAGAGTTAATGGCTATTATTAATATTATTATTACTATTATTAAAATTATGCTACGTTAGCTTAAAGTTATTTCTTACTTGTTGTTTCATCAAAACCAAGCGCAGTTTCGTGTAATTATGGTGCAAACTATGGCGCACAATTTGCTAAACGAACGAAGACGCTCATTTATAGACGCTCGCGCGCCCGCCCGCACGGGCGCACACGATAATGAGCCATGCAGCTGCACGTGCTTGTGCACAGGTGGAGAAAAGCCTGGGTTGTAGTTCCCACAGCTCCACCAGACAGGCTATATTAGTATCCAAGCACAATCTGTAAATACAGCTCGCTCTCCCGCCCCTCTCTCTCTCTCTGTGATTCCTGACTTGTTTTACCTCCATATAACCTCCTGAGCGGAAAGAGTTTATGTAGAGGTTGTTTTTTTTTTGTATTTTTGTTTTGTTTTTTAGTGCTGATTGTGCTTGTGGCTATGATAGGTAACAAATCCTTTTTTTTAGTATATTATCAATGCATAAATGTGTCCAGTCAGCATTCGTGATATAAAAAGAGGTCACAGCTCTTTTTGAACCTAAAGTTAGATTATCGGGAAAAACAAAAAACAAAACATAACATTTTTTTTTTTTTTTTTACTTGGATCTCTTTTGTGTTAGACATACGTTTGTGCTGTCCTGTGTGAAGAAAAAAAACGTAAAAGGTGGGGGGGGGGGGGGGGGGAATCTGAAGACCTATACACAGAAAACTGAAAGAGAGAAATTATCACTGCCTGTTGAAGTTGCTACAACTCTTAAGTTCAAAGTGCGTGAGGTAGATTAAGAAGGAATATTTTATAGAGAAATTGAATTAATATCCAACATAATGCACTTTATTTTTCACAGTACAATCTTTAAAACCAAAAACTTACAATTACTGATGTTACACTATGCTGCTTATGCGTGATCAATATTAGCTGCTAGAGCAGTGTATAGTCATCTGTAACTCTGTATGAGTTTTAGCTTTCAGGTTTGGGACTCAAGCCCATGCACAAACTGTGGGATGCTAAAGTAAAACAAAAACATCCTGTAGCAGGTTGGGAAATGACATCACTGCAAACAATGATGCATGAAAAATAGTTCAATTTGTCCATTCACTGAAACCCAAGTAAACAGTTGCACAGGAATATATAATAGTGATTTGTCCACTTGCACTGAGGCTTGTTAGAGCTCATGAGCCCATTTAAATCCTCCTTTCTGTCCCACCGAAAGGCAAAAATGGCTGTTGAACTTCATTTGCATTTAGTTTTTATCTGTCTTGTCCAAGTACACAAATTTAGTGTTTAAGAGTGTAATGATGCTGCAATCTCAGAAGCCAAAATTCCACATTTTGCAGGACCCTATGAGGGTGGATGTGTCTTTATCATACCAGAGAAGTCTCTGATCCATGCAGAACATTAAACATCTGGGTGATGATATTGTTCAAAGTAAGCTGTTAAAGTGCAAACCATGACCTTTGTTTCAGAGAGTGACTGCCAAGTATAACTGAAAGACTGAACCAGACTGATACAACACCCCTCTGGACGTAGGCTTTCAAAGCCTAGCACAGAATTGAAATGCTATTAAGTGCACACAAATAGTGCAGGATTTTTCCAAATGGCAATTAATTATGCACTCAAGAATGAATCTGAAAAGGTGCAGGACTTCTTTATCATCACAATTCCCAAATAAGACATAATAGGAGAAATCTCTATGAAGTTCTGGATTTGTTGATCCGGCTTGACTTGCTGTAGCAAACATGACTGTTGACATGATAGACTTTAGTGACATTGGGAAGCAAGGCCTAGGCCTTTAATAATAACTAGGTCATCCTGCACCACAAGCTATAGCCTTCTCCTGGGCGGAGATTACAGACAGTAAATGTAGGTACAGCAGTTGCTGAATATTTAAAAAGGCATAGAGATGAAGCAATAAATGACAAAGTAAAGCTGGCGTGGCTGGGCATTAATAACTAATGGGTACCAGTGAGTTATAGGCTGCTGCTGTTGTAATGAAAGTGTCATTGCAAATCAGCAGTTGTCCGAGGTTATTATTATTTATGCATAATTGATGCCAGAACCACAAGGAACATGTCTCATCCAACAAACCCTAACACCTTGAGAACAAAGATGATGGTGTCAACAAAAGAAAAGGTCACAAAGAGAAAGACGCCCTCTGGCTTGGATTTAGCCTACAGTGTGCAGGGAAGACAAGGTAAGGATGTGATACCCATATCTACATCTGTGTACAGAAGATTAACACAAACTAATACACTAGTTAGACTGTCGCCCCTCTGCTGCTGATTATATAGTGGATTTTTCTCTGTCACTTTGATATAAATTTTGTGAAATCAGCTGCTCCTGAGCTATTTGCAAAGACTTAGAATTAAGCATTTGTTATGACAGCAACAATTTCCAGTTTGGCATGGATGCTTGCTTCTTTAATGTCCAAACTTATTGATTCCATGTGCATCCATTTTATCTGCCAATTTGTTTGTTCTGCTTCCACGTACCTCCAAATTTGCAGAAAACAACTAAATATATTATAAACTGTATAGTATTATTATGTTTTTACTTTCTTGGATATAATTTGAGATTTCAAAAATGTTTCATAGTCATATTTATATTGATAAGAAATGTTAAAATGTTTTTCATTATAAATGTAATCATGTTATGTGGATATTGTAGACTATTGGAATTGACAAATTCATATTCCTGATTATGATTGTTATGAATCAGCTGTATTGGATAATGGACACATCTAAAACCTGCAGGACACCAGCACTGGAGGCCTGGAGTTGCCTAATGCCTATGCAGTCAGCCTCGCCCCCCCAACCCATGTTATTAAGCAATCTTAGGAGTGTTCATTTATTACCAGGCGGCCTCTAACCTCCAAATTCAGCATCAGCTGCAAAAAAAAAAAAAAAAGCGAAAATACGGAAGAAATAAATCTTTAATAATGCATAATACCCATCATAAATCTTTTTTCAGAGATGCCTTCACTGTGCCTGGGAAATTTAGAATACATTATTCGACTTGTAACTTCTAACAAGTGAGCACAAACTGTGAGAGTAATATACCAAAAAAACTTCCTGTCACGTGTTAAAAAAAGGTCTTGGATGATCTGAAACTGGATTATTAAAACGCGTTTGATTACTGCAACAACTGAACGAATGATCGACAAAAGTGAAGATGTCAATTATTTCCATAGTATTCATGAACGCATCATAACTGTCGGTCGCAACGTCAGAAATCCAGCGACCAATGAGTAGTTGAAACGAAGACTTGGTGAGTGACGTATACAGGAAGCGAAACAGATTTCAAAAGTGTTTCAATGTACCGATTTTTATTGTTTATTTCTTCCACAAATCCTCATTTTACCGAGTAAAGCTATGCAGACGTGGAGTCTCGTATCAATTTGCGTGTTGCTTTCCATTATTGCGAGATGGGGAGTTTCGCTAAATTCATATTCAGGTAGGAAAATTGTGGAGGTCGGCGTTTAAACACTACTTTCCCTTGGTACAGTGCTGTTTATACTAGTCAAAACAATGCTTTCAAATTGTTTTAACCGTATCAGAGTGACTCTTTTGGTAGTTAGCGTCCACTCAGTGATTTAAAAACGTGTTAGCGCGGGTGTGTTGTGTGGTGGCCATTCGTTCATGATGCAAGCTTCATAGTATTCACACTAACGGCTCAATGATTTTCCACCAGGGGCGGGGAAACCTCTCATGTTCGGCGATTATGAAGCTCAGAGGCACTGGCAAGAAGTGACCTACAACCTCCCCATTCAGGAATGGTCAGTCTAGCACCTCCCGGTGTTTATTCACAGGACCTGTTTGTAGTAACTGGGTCTTATTACAGGTCATGGATTTGAGAAATGTACTGTGACACTCAAGACGCACATTACTGACATGTGCTGTTCCTGCTCTTGTGTCCAGCTTACAAGTTTGAGATGGATTGATGTGCGAAACATTAAATACGGATAACATCAACAACAGTTTTTCCTATATACAGTACACGCTACATTGCTTATGTAGTATGAAACAGTTTTGTTGATGAAACTATGTGATCTTTCTGCTCCCCCAGGTACTTCAATACTACAAACAATGACTTGAACTACTGGGGTCTTGACTATCCTCCCCTCACTGCTTACCACAGCTGGATCTGTGCTTATCTGTAAGCCATTTGGATTATTTAAAAAGGATCTTTCACATAATATTTGAATGTTAATTTAGGAGAGAGACAGAACAAGAGTGAGCATACCATGGGAGAAATGTTAAGGTATAGTGATGTAATAACACAGCTGCCCACTTTTAGGAACCAATAAAGTTAAGTATTTGTACATTTTCTGTAAGGAAAAAGAAAAAAAAATCAAAATACATGCTTTGTTGTTTCTGCAGAGCCAAAACAATAAACCCTGAATGGGTGGAACTCCACAAGTCCAGAGGTTATGAAAGTACACAGCACAAGCTATTCATGAGAACTACAGGTACTGTAACTATGAGAGGTGAAAGAAAAAGAAAAGCATTCATAATCCATGTCTACTTCATATTTACAGCAATGTTTGTGGTTATACCTGCTTAGATATTATGCCCAAATCACTGTAATCATTCACATCATTGTATACCCATGGACCTTTTCTGTTACTTTGTATAACGTAAATTTGAGATCATGCAGTCTGTATTTTTTTCTTTTTGTTTCAGTGTTAGTTGCAGATTTGTTGATATACATCCCTGCGGTGGTTTTATACTGTTTATACCTGACTGATGGATCCTCTAAGAAAAAGGTCAGAGACGAGCTGAGCATGAAATGATTAGTTTTCAGTTAAAGACCCAGACCAGCCCATTTTCTCTCAGTCTGGGAACCCACCCTTATTAAAACAGATTACAGCACTAGACCTCCAAATTGGGAAATTATGGCGTCATTATTGTAAGTTAATCTGGTTATATGATGTTATTACAGTTCAGCTGGTCTTCATACATTTACAGTGCAGTCAATTTGAAGGGATCATTTCTAATGTTTTGACGGTGTCTTATGTTATCAAACAGTGAAAGAGGAATTGTAGTTAAACAAGCTTCTCACAGGATTTGATTTTAAAAGGTTGTGTTTTTACTGCTGCGTTGAATTAAAATGTCTGTCCTTTTCCCTTTTTAGGTTTCCGTTATGTTCTGCTTTCTACTGTACCCAGGATTAATTCTCATTGACTACGGACATTTCCAGTATCCTTTATGCACACGTGCATTCCTATTATAAATTGTATTCTTGTATATTATATGTACCATTAAGGTTGTCCTGAATGTAATTAAATTGAATGTAATATGAAATAATGACCTATAAAGGTATCACACTTGAAAGCTCCAATCATAATAAAGTGTAGTGAGTTATATTTAAATGCACTGCTCTAAAACAGATCAAATCTCAATGGGAAAAAATCATGCTGGATATCTATAACTGATATGGACTGGGTCATGTGTTAGGAGTGAAATTTGTGCTCCTTGCACAAAGGAGCAGACACTGGCCCTGCTGGTCGGTTAAGGACCTACGGTGCTGTCCAGCTCTCCTAGAGTAACTGCCTGTCTCCTGGAATCTCCTCCATGCTCTTGAGACTGTGCTGGGAGGCAGCAAACCTTATGTCATTGATGTGCTGTCCTGCAGGACTTGGACTACTTGTGCAACCTCTGTAGGGTCCAGGTATCACCTCGGGCTGCGAGTAGTGATACTGTCCCTAGGCACATACAAAACTAGGGGAAAAAATAATCTCAGTGACCTGTAAAACCTTTCCTGTTTTTGGGGTTGTCTCATTGTTGAGACAATATCCCAGACGTTTAACTGATTTGATGCTGTACTCTGATTAAAAAGTGTTTCTTTCTTTTTTTTTAACACTGTATATATTTGCAGCATCTTTTGAGTTTAGTTCACTGAGAAACAGAGATTTAAGCATTTAAAATATTTTAACAACATAAAAATATACATTTATTTTACTGACTTACGTAACATAACTTTAAAAAAAAAAGACAAAAAAAACACAGCTTGTCCCATGGGGCAGATTTAGCACCACAGCATATCTATGGAAACGCTGAACAGCTGATCCTAGGATGGATGTGGAATTTCTGCATTCTTTATTATTCAGATTTCCTACATACAGTAGGTTCAATAGGATTAAAAACATTTGTTGTTCTGGCTTAAAACAATAGATTTACAAAAACAGTTTGAAGAGATGAAGAGCGCACCAGCTAACCAGGCTGTTATTATTGTTATTCAGCCACTGCCAAATACAACAATGAAAAGCTGACGATGTGCACACTATGCAGCAGAACTGACCTCAGGATCAGCAGCTATTTTCTGGATCGCTTGTTATACATCTGCAACATTAAGTTGTTTAGCTCCAGAAAATTGCCCTTCCAGACCAAAATTAACCTTAACGGTATCAGGTACAACGGAGTGAGCCTGGGTTTTGCCCTGTGGGGGATTCTGGCTTTGGGTCTGGGCTGGGATGTGTTGGGCTCCATGGCTTTCTCTCTGGCTCTCAACTACAAACAGATGGAGCTGTACCATGCTTTGCCTTTCTTCTGTTACCTTCTGGGAAAGTGCATCAAAACGGGCCTGATGGGCCGAGGGTGAGTCTTATTATTTCCTTCCATAATGAAGATGATTGTTTTTTGCACTGACGCATAGTCCAGATGTTCATCTCCAACCTCACCCACAATTTTAGCACTGATTAGATAATAGTATGATTCTTAGTATGATTCAAGGGTCCAGTTGGGGTCCATTTTTCTTGGCCTTCAGACAATAATTCTGATTGCTACAGTGCCAGACAGGACAGGCAAAAAAAAAAAAGATAATAGTATGATTCAAATACTGTAAGCTAAAATGATGAGAATGGTTACTTAACAAATCCCAGTGTTGTGCATTAAAGCAATTTCCAATATTTTTAGGTGTTTTCTATGTGTAATACATTTCCTTATGTTGGTAAACAGCCTGTTATCAACAGGATTTTCTGAAAGGGTTACATATAAAATAAAGAAATGTCCTGTTTTGTACGGGTATACTTGTGACATTTAATTTTTGTACCTGCATTCTAATCAGTCCAGTCTTTTTGGGCCACTTAAAATGTCTCGGTAGAGCTGTGATGTTATTTTTGTTGCAGTATCTGCTGCCCTCTTGGCCAGATCTCTCTTAAAAATATTTAAGGGTGAAACTGGTTTTAGGTTCTATCTTGTAACAAGACTGTTCTTTCTGGCTCAAAATGGCTTGATATCATTAATAAGTGATATGTTTGACAGATCATAGCCCAACAAGTTATTTACAGCAGTTATGGGGAATTGTTTTATGTCAAATATCGTAAATTACTTTTTGGAAGACAATCAATTTTAAGCACAACACTGGTAAGCATTTTAGCGTGCTGGTGGTAACATAAAGTTCACAGTGCTACTATGTGGAAGAAAAGCAACAGCATTTAAAAACAAACAAACAAAAAATCCCAATATTGTTTACTGGGATTGTATTTACGGTGCTTAACAATTTTTTTAGATGTAAGGTTTATGTCATAGCTGCCCAAAATTAACAGTATTGGTAATTACCAAAACATTTTTTTCTCTAGAACATGTGCAAGCCCTTTGGTAAATGGCCTATATTTATATAGCGCTTTACTAGTCCCTAAGGACCCCAAAGCGCTTTACACATCCAGTCATCCACCCATTCACACACACATTAGCCACCCTGGGGCGCACTGACAGAGGCGAGGCTGCCAGACACTGGCGCCGCCGGGCCCTCTGACCACCACCAGTAGGCAACGGGTGAAGTGTCTTGCCCAAGGACACAACGACCGAGACTGTCGGTCTCGGTCGTTGTGACCGCAGAAAAAGCACATTATTGTTTTTTGATTAATATGCCAAATTACACTTACTCATTGACATTACTCACGAGAAAGATAAGTTTCAGTTTTTGAATGTTACACTTGATTAATTTCTAAATTCTTAGAGAAGTTCAAAGTGCCGGCTCAAATTTGGGTATAAAAACCTGTATGTAGTTTGTTGTTTTCCTAATAAGTAACAATATATTTCTTTTAGTTTTAAACAGGTGATTTAATAAATTTGTTGAGCACTGTACTTTTGTTCATTAAACTTAAAAAGCAATCAAATAAGGTAACACAGAAGACTCTTTGGCTTTCCAGTTTACAGGTGGATCGCGTTTATATATATATATGTGTGCATACTTGCCTTTCCCCCACACGCTGCGATCAGTGATGCCCTTCACTAGAGCCGAACACAAAATGTCTCAGGAGGACTTATAGTGATGACTGTGAAATCCTGAATGTTCAACTCTACATTTGTTGCTTGTACTCTGTGATCACTGTGCACATATGTTTCAACAGAATGCCCACACTAGATATGTAATGTCAGTGTATAAGATAGCAGTGTCCTCAGGAGTGTCACAGAATGACTGAGGTAATCAGATTGGATGCTGTTACTAGTGTGTCCAGTGTCTGTTTATCTAGTAACAATGTACCAAGGGCATTTAGTAGCAAATGGAGAGCTGGATTAGAAGGCCCGGGGGGAAGATATGTCCAGATGACACTCTGGCCATGCCCAAACTCCTCAGCTATGCCTGTGTGTGCAACTTAACCAGCAGCTTCACAGTTACAGCTGACAAGATATCCTGACCTACACTGAACACTTTCAGCTGATGCATGGCTTTCACTGCATTCCTTAACACAAGGGTCAAAGCCCAAATTTAGGACTTGCACACAGTATGTGTGAACTGTTTTCACAGACAATTTTAAAGTAAATACTAAAGCATCTGGGGGAAAGTGATTATAGGAAGTGGGGAAAGTATTAGTAATTGCTTGTTTTCATTAGTTCATTATTTATGACATATGATTATTTACTCTCCTGGTTGTCTTTTCATGTAGGCTTTTCTTGCTGGTGAGGGTTGGTGTAACAGTGTTGGCGACTTTTGCCCTCTGCTGGTTGCCCTTCCTGGCTGAACCCAGCCAGGCCATGCAGGTGGTCAGGAGGATTTTTCCCGTGGCTCGGGGTCTGTTTGAGGTAACGTGTAGTTCCTTAAATCAAAGGTTTACCAAAAAACCACATCTGACAAACATAATATTAAAAAGAAAACATGTATGCTTTTGTCATAACAACATCTGCATTCTATTTACACTATACCTGCTTCTCTTAAGCAGTGTTACTAGAAATGATAGCATACATTTTCATTGCTATGCAGATGATACCTGACTTTATCTATCCAAGCCAGAACTCACACATTAATTCGTTAAACTGCAGGAACATCTTAAATCCATAAAGATTTCTCTTTATAAATTCAGATAAAACTGAGGTTATTTTACTAAAAATCTTAGAGACTTGGTTTCTAACTAGTGTGGACGGTATTACCTTGGTCTGAATCTTGGAGCTGTTTTTCAGCAGGATATGTCCTTCAATGTGCATACTAAAAAATATTTAGGACTGCTTTCTTGCATTTTTCCAAAAATATCTCTAAAATTCGAAACATCCTGTCACAGAGTGATGCTGAAAACCTACTTTATGCATTTATTAATGGTTGGTTCTAAAAAAAAAAAATTATCCAAAATAGTATTATTGTAGGGAGGTTACTGTTGTTGTGATTTTGCACTATATAAATAATATAGAGCTGAAACGAATACTAGCCGTGTTAATCTTGAATTGAGTTTTTTAACTGAAAATGGGAAGACAGCAATTATTTTAATCAAGTATAATACAATTCCAAGTACAACCAGTGACATGTAATAAAAAGGGATGTATATGGACTTTAAAAATTTCCATTGTGGGTTAAGCCAGCGTGGGTGCAGTTATGTTTCTGTTTGATCAAAGCAAATTACTGTGATCAATATCAGCAACTTCACATCTTATGATCACTGGTAAACGACTTCTCTTTGGGCTGAGAATTACTGTGAAATGCTGTTTCCTATTAAAGGATTTACTGTTCTACTGTTTCGAGCATTAAGCTGTTACCAATGTTAGAAACAACACACACGGCACTACTCCGCTATTGCACTGGTTCCGTACTCACAGCATGGCGAAATACCCTTCCATCCACTAGCGCTTAGCTGCTTGGAAACAGATACCCTGCAGGATCAAAGAAAACAGTGGAATAAATCTGTGAAAGGTCAGGAGATCAGTTTCACTCTATCTCCGGGAGGTGTTGGGGTTTGGGGTGTACAGTAGGAGGATAGAGATAAATCTCACTAATTTATGACCAGGTTGTTTTCGCCACCTCGTAGCACAGCCATGTTCTAGCCATACGAACCAAGGAGTCTGGTGGACGCAACACTTGAAGGCATATCAGAGCACGTCGGACAGCTGCTTTCACCTACTGACTACATCTTCGGAAAACAGACACATAAGCGTATGTTTGACTGTTTTGCAAGAACAAACGTACATGTTTGATATACCGTGGTCACCCACTTATAGCCTGGTCACTGGAATATGATATTAATTAAAAAAGTAAAGTGATGATGGCGAACAAGAATACTCCGCAGTCAGAGTGATGAAAGCGGCTGAGTTGAAGTAACTGCGTGCGTGTGACTGACAGCTCGGAGGCCAAGCTTTGCGGCTCTCGTTTCTGAAACCCTGTAACCCCCTCTTGTCCCGGTTCCCGAGGTGGAACCCACCATAAGGTGTCACGGATGTGAGAAGTAATTGAAAATTCTGCCGGGGGAGCGGCTGGCATCGAGCACCGCGGCAGTATTTGTTCAACGAAATGGTTCAAACATAATACACAGGGTGTGAGAGACACTATGCTCGCCTGTGACGACAGCACGAAGGGGGCTGCTGGGGGCAAGTTGTCCTGAACTAATTGGGAAATTGTGCACGTAAGCAGACGCCTCGGACAAGGGGACGGGGCGAGAAGGGGCGGTGGGGAAGAAGAGGGCTGGTGACTGGTGGTCCCGGTGGCTTCTGTGAGGGAGCAGTTGTAAGTTTACCCACTGAGCTGCATTCTGGCGTCTCACATTGCTGCCTGCACACAAAAATGGCACCAAATGCTTCTCCCTGTGAAATTCCATGCTAGTTTATAGGTGAAGGGGGCTGCACCGCTCTCGCTCAGCCCACCCTGACATCCATGTGTTGCCTGCTGCACTGCTGTAACAGTTATTTGGAGCAATGAGCCAGAAAGGAAGGACAGAGGGATTGGGCTGAGAAAACACAGCACTGGACGGCCCTGTGCTGCTGACTACTTTGCCATTAAGATCGGCACAGCTGTGCAGCCAGCAGCTGTAGAACAAAAGAGAGGGAAGAGGCCAGAAATAGATTTTCTAGATAGAATCACACAGTGAAAACATCCACAGCCTCTGTGATGTGTGATATCATGGCGCACACTGGTGGCTTTGGCCTCGATATCCCTGCACAACTGCTTAAGCACTTAAATCAGCTGAAGCACACACAATGAGCTCCTCATCTGATATCAGCTTTAAACCGCAAGTACTTTTCAGCTGGTATTAAAGAGGAAGCTTCACGCATACCGTGTACTGTATCGTATATATAATTTCAGTCATCTTAGAAATGAGGCACATTATTAACAAAAGTGACACTAATATGAGAAATTGCACGACTTTTGATTAATAATGATAATAGTAAATAATGTAAATGTTTACATGCTTATTTTTTCCATAACTTCCTCTGGATTCAGCCTCCCAAAAATGAGAATTTGCTACTTCTTTTTTGTTTCAGATATATATATATTTTAAATTTTTATAGCCGTATTTTGGATTATAGTTTAAAAACATCCATTCATGCTCGAAATTATGTCTTCACTTTTCCAATGCCTGACATTTATCAGCAAAGCAACAAATCAAAAAGATAACAGCTATTGTCAGAAAATAGAATTCAAAGAAAGTTATTGGCTTAATATATCGACTTCATCAAACTTGATCCCAAAACCCCAAGGTTACAAATAAGCCCCATGCTTTTCCTGACAGGAGAGAAAATGTATGATGGAGGGTTATGAATAAACGTCATCCCACAGAGGAATTTTGTTACACTTTCTGAGAAGGAATAATTTCTTAGAACAATTAATTCTTTGTGTTTCCTGCCATTTTCTATTTGACCAAGGTGTGTGTTTGTGTGTGTGTGTGTGTGTGTGTGTGTGTGTGTGTATACAGGATAAAGTGGCTAACACATGGTGCAGCCTGAACACCCTGATAAAGATCAGATCCATTTTGTCAGGTGACTCTCAGCTCTACCTCAGGTGATCCCTCTATCTGTTTAACAAGTTTCACTTTATTGTACCCCCCCCCCCCCCACACACACACACACACACACACACACACAGTTCCTCTCTCTCTCTCTCTCTCTCTCTCTCCCTCTGTTTGATTTTTTTCCTCACTCCTTTCATTTCCTGAAAAAACCAAGCTTAAAGACAGTGATCCAGTAGTTGGAAGTAAGGTCATCACTTACATCTCATGAGGAGCTTTTGAACATAAAGTCATTGATCTCTTTGAAAATGTGGTGACAACATTTTAAAACACCCGAGAAATATTGAAAAGACTCAATCGATGTGACGGCGAGGTTTTATTTTTTGTTTGTTTTAGCATAATTATGGATCTTGTGTGCAAATGTAATTCTAATGTAGGTATGAAAGAGAAGCTGATTCTCCGCATACATTAGAAGTTATCTTGACCAAAAGTTGGGGTCCTGTGCAGCCACGCTTAGAAAAACTTTTTGCAACAGTTGCGTCATGGTGGAGCCTGCTTAAATAACCCAGCACGCTAAATTTAGGAGTCCTGCGTTCGCAGCACGGACACGTTTCTGCCAGACTGCTAAGTCTGGGGATCAAGTTAGACTTCTTTTACTGTCGTGCATTTGAAACAAATGAAAAACACTGCTGTCTTTATGGCGCACAGGGTGGATTGCTAAATGCTCTGCTGTGGGTGTACATAAAATGAATCAGCTGTGTAAAGTCATACAGCTCCATCCAGACAGCAAATGCCCTACACATAGCACACGAGTAGCACACTTGCTTTCATACACAATAAATATCCACTTACAGGTCTGCCATTACTCTTGTGTATATTGTACATGTACACTTCTTTCTGTCTTCTATGATTTGTAGTTTAGTTAGTTGACACCTCAAACTAACTCGCAGCCTGACCTTTCAGCACATTTATACACACTGACTCCAACACGTTTTTTTTCTCACGCTTCTACCCCCAGAAGGTGACAATTGAGGGTTACTGCCTGGTAACCCTCAGCAGGGGCCATTATTTTGGTCCATTACGGCACTGCACACAACTTGGTTACAGATCAGAGGGCTGTCTAAAAAGAACTGTGGCATGAACTGAGAGTTAAATGCTGATATTCATACAGTGCCAATTAATGAAAACAAATCGTGCTGTTTTTATGTATTTTGTTGCCTTGGTAAAATAATGTATTAGGAAAGTCTTCATGAAAAACATTTCCATGCATCCACGTCCACTCAGTTCATAAGACTTGCATACAAACCTTGAAATGTCATGCAAATGCAATTGAGAATAACATTGCCTACATAGCACAGGTGATACTGTTTTGTTTTTTCCTTCAGTAACTTCATCTTCCATCTTCATTTGTTTTTCAGTCTTGCCTGCACTCTCCTGGCGGTTCTACCTTCCTGTATCAGGCTATTAACAAAACCAACCTTCTGGCACTTTAAACTGGCTTTGGTGAGTGTTTTTGGCATTCAGCATTTTTAAGCCAGTGAGGTTTATCATACATAAGTATCATATTTAATTTAACAAACCCAGTTTCTTTTTTGAGAAGACGATCTCGAATATGTTTCTCTTCCTTCCCTTTGTAATAAAAAGTGTAATATTAAATATAGCAGTTTTACTGATAGCCCCAATGTCACTTTAAGGTCAATTCATCCCTGGCGTTCTTCCTCTTCTCCTTTCAAGTCCATGAGAAGTCCATCCTTTTGGCTGCCTTGTAAGTACAAAGAAGATAATTGTAACTTCTTGAGGTTTGTCTCATTGAGTGACAAATGTAAATGGTACTTTCTCTGTCTTGTAGCGATATCTGAAATATTCATGAGTATAGATTTAATTTCTACTCACAAAGGAGCCATTCGCCTTGTCAAATCTCAGATTATGTCGTACAGAATTCTAATGGTTTCAAATCATGTTCGCTTTGTAAAAATGACGTCATCCTCCTGCTGTACCCCCAGATTTCTTTTTAAGTACCGAGAAGTTATTCACCTCTGTCAACACAGATAGGAACCCTGCTTCCACTGCCATGATTTGTGCTGTGTCAGAGCTGGGTCATATTTAACAGGGTGAAAGCAGCACTAAAAGAAGTGAGGTGTGTGCGTGCGTGCGTGCTTCATTATCATTTACCTCCATATGTAGAAAGCTGTAGGTGGGGTGAAAAGCCTGGGATAGATTTGACAGCGAGGGATTTGGTTCCTAGATCTGGGCTCATCTATTAATCTAGATTAGGGTAGATTGTTGCTTTATTAACTATTGAGTTATATCTCCCACCTGTCCTCCTGAATCAATCAGTAATACATGTCCAGGGATTAGGAAAGAATGGTAGGCGGCAGCTCGGGGTGTTGTTTGCGCAGGATCAATTATTGGGCTGTAACAGGATCACCGAAGAGCACTGACTGTAATTATGGGATCGGGGACTGATGGAAAGTGCCCCCCTTTGAGCAGAGTGTACAACTTGCACTGAAGCGAGCTAGCAAGTTCAATTAGCAACAGGCTTAAACGCATATGAACACAGATGCATGTGCATGTGACGCATGCGGTCATAAATGTATCATTGCAACTTCTTGGCAAAACATTGGCAGTTCTTCAAATGAAAATAGAAAACTTAGCTAAAGTGTAAAAGATGTATTCTCGAATAAAATAATGTGGTACAGCAAAGACTGACTGACTTGTAAATACTTGTAAGTGGATGTTTGATCAGCTCAGTAGCTTTAATATTCTTTTCACTCTAGTCTTGTCTAATCGCAAAAGTCACGGCAGTCTATTTAATATTGAGTTCATCTGAATTTCTTTTTCTAGGCCTGCCTGTCTCCTGCTGAATGACCTCCCCTTGATGGCCCTTTGGTTCCTACAGGCCTCGACATTCAGGTAAGAAGGAAAGTCTTTTGAAATCACTGACAACACACAAAGGTTGGAAGATTAACATATAAAAACGGGCGATCTGTTGTTAGATTTGTTTCTAAATCTTATTTACTGCAACTTGGATAATGGAATAATAGAGTTATGCAATTATAGTTATTTTTATGATGGGAAAAAGTTCAGCAATTATAATTGCTTTAAAATGTCCCGTTTGATTTGCTTGCGTATAAATCTGGTGTCCGGCTGTTGGGTGCTGTTTCTTGTCATTTCTTTTACTTTGTTTTCTATCTCTTATTTAATGAGAAACATACAAAAATTAACCTGAAAAGTTAAATGGTGTGCTGTGTGGGTTGGAGCTAAGCACCATGAATGGAAAACACAAGTAGTGCTGCAAATGCTCCATCTAACTTTCACCAGCTGTTGTTAAATTCTTCCGGCAGCACTAATTGTTGTGCGTGTGGTTTAGTATAAGGATATCTGGGGATTACACTGCATAGTCTGCATGCCTGCTGTCTAAGTGTGTGTTGTGTAGGGACAGGAGGTCATTCTGTAGCTGCTCCCCTGTACAGTCTGCCTTGGACTTTCACATTATCTGCATCCTCTCCAGACTAATTTAAAAAAGAAAAAAAATACATCTTTTGTTAGCAGAACTGGCTGAATGGATGGTCAAGCATGACCACTTTACGGCCACTGAATGCAGCCAGTCAGTGTAAATGGAGGAAGTGTTAAACATTTATCTACTGAATAGAAGTTTTTTTGTTTGAGTCCAAATCTGAATAAGTAGTTTTTTGTCTGGGGAAAGGTTTTTATAAGCTGGGGCGTTGTGTGATTCACTGTGAGTCAACTGTTGTTCTTGCCCATGCTCCTCTACTAAACTAAGATAAGCTCTTCGTGAATTACAGAGCCATCTCTCCCTGGGAGATGCATGCACATACAGGCCTGCAGGATAAAAACTGTTTGACTTACTGCTGCACTTAACAAACTTTGCACTCAACTTAATGATGTTGATGGGTATGAAACTCTGTCGTGCTGTAGGATCAAACTTGATTTATTTTCTAACAATCATTTAAAAATCTGATATTGTCCCTTTTCTTTTCAGTTCAGTTTAATTTAATTTAATTTAATTGCATTTTATTTCTATAGCACCAAATTTACGAGAACAGTTGCTTTGAATTGTAAGGTCACCATAATACAGAGAAAACCCCAAGACTCAGATGAACGCTACGAGCAAGCGCTTGGTGACTGTGGGAAGGAAAAGCTCCCTTTTAACAGGAAGAAACCTCCAGCAGAACCAGGCTCAGGGAGGGCCAAGCATCTGCCACGACTGGTTCGGGGTGAGAGGAGGAAGACGTCCTGTCTTCCTCCTCTGATACACACATTTATACACTGTGTGTATAAATGTCCAGCTGTACCTTGCATGTAAAGGCAATAGCTATAATATCTTCATGATATAAGAATCACGTGTGATTCTTGCTTTTGGGGCTATATTACATTGAACTAACCAAAGACATCAGCGTGAGTTCATGCCCATCCTCAGAACTTTTCTGTCTTTATACAGGTGCAAATATTTTTGTTTGTAGAGATACAAAGATGCCAAGAATGAAAAAGAATGTGAGACTTGGGGGTGCTTTTAATAATAATAATGGATTGGATTTATATAGCGCTTTTCAAGGCACCCAAAGCGCTTTACAATGCCACTATTCATTCACTCTCACATTCACACACTGGTGGAGGCAAGCTACGGTTGTAGCCACAGCTGCCCTGGGGCAGACTGACAGAAGCGAGGCTGCCATATTGTGCCATCGGCCCCTCTGGCCAACACCAGTAGGCGGTAGGGTAAAGTGTAAACGACCAGGACAGAGAGCCCGGGGATCAAACCGGCGACCTTCCGGTTACAGATGCGCTTCCCAACCCCCTGAGCCACGGTCGCCCCGTGGTGCTCTTCACTTTGTATTCGTGTATTGGAACAGGACCATCCAGAGCAGGGGTGGCCAACCAGTCAGAGACCAAGAGCCACTTTTTTTTTACTGTGTTACCGCAAAGAGCCACATCATACGCATGGGCACACATGAACATCACCCATCCTTTCCTCTCTCTCTCACACACACACACACACACACACACACACACACACACACACACACACACACACACACAAAATACACACACCTCTGCTCAGCCAGATTTATTGTAAATGTCACACACACCCATGTTAATGACAGAAATGGACTCCTACAGTACTAAAACCACAGGCCAGTCATTTTCAACAATGAACATTGTGTGCACTGTCTCACACACACAAACTCTCAGTTCAACCAAGTCCACAAACAAAAATATAATAATCTACAATAGCATTTACTTTTATAATGCATGTTGTTTAGTGGGACTTCTGGCATTCCTTGCCTTGAACAATCCTCTTTAAATCTGGCTTGTATTCCGTTGTTGTCACTCGAAGCAATTCTTTCACATGTGTGTCAGTCAGAACAGATCGATGCTTTGATTTCACATGTTTTAGGGTAGAAAACACAGACTCGCAGACGTATGTTGACCCAAACATTGACAGTATCTTAAGCGCAGCCCGTTTGACATTGGGGTATTTTTCCATTGGCACACTTTTCCAGAACTCAATGGTCCCTTCCCTTAAAGCAGGTTTCAATTGGTCCTCTTCACAAAGATCGATCATCTCCAACTCAGCCGCAGCTTCATCTGTGACTAGCGGGACTTTCAAACAGCCGGTCTCTGCATTAAATGGGTCGACGAGGAACGTAATCTGTGGCCTTTTCAATTGTAGATCATGGAACCGGGTCACGAAGCTTTCGTGCAAGTTTTCAATCAGCGTTGCATATCTGGCTCTTTGCTTACTCAGGGCAGCACTGGCGACTTGCCCGCTGGCTTTTAGCAGAGTGGGAAAATGCGTTAAATCTCCCTTTTGAATATGTGTCTTGAACAGCTTCAGTTTGTTTACAAACGCAAACACACTTTGCACTAGGTCAGGGAGCATTTTTAACTTACCCTGCAGGGTCAGGTTCAGTCTGTCCAAGTGACACAGCATGTCGACCAAAAAGGCCAGATCCATAATCCACTTGAGGTCCGAGAGCTCGGGATAGTCCTTGTCCTTCTTTTCCATAAACAGTTTCACGGCATCCAAAAGCTCAAAGAAGCGAGAGAGTACCTGGCCTTTTGACAGCCACCTCACAGTGCAGTGCAGCGGCAGGTCACCTGGAAGCCCTTGGTCCAGCTCAGCGATGAGATTCTTGAATTGCCTGTGGTTAAGCGCATGTGTGCGGATATAGTTGACGATTTCCATCACAGGCTTCACGACGTTATCTAAATTCAATGATTTAGACACGAGTTGCTCCATGTGGATGATGCAGTGGAAATTCCAAAAGTCAGGAATAGTTTGGTCAGCTTTGCACAGCCCCACAAGCCCGTTCACAGATCCCATCATGGCTGGTGCTCCATCCGTGGCTATTGCAGTTAATTTTGTTATGGGCAGATTTGCTTTTTCAAATGCAGCCATCATGGTTTCTTTCACATCTATGCCACGGGTTCTGTCTTTTAATGGCACAATATCCAGGAGTTCTTCTTTGATCACACAATCGTTTGAAACAGACCGTGCAAATATTGCCAACTGAGGCTTGTCTTGTATATCACAACTCTCATCCAATGCGACACTAAAATACTCACATGCTTGAAGGTCAGAGTGCAACTGTGATTCAATAGCCGTGTTAATGTCCGATATTCTGTGTTCAACAGTGTGGCGGGACAGTTGGACGTCTGATACCATGCGTTTTAATTTGTCGTTTTCAGGAGACAAGATTTCAACAACATCACTGAGGCATTTTTTAACGAACTCCCCTTCATTGTATGGCTTTTTAGCCCGTGCAATGTTCCAAGCCAGCTGATAGGATGCGAGCGTTATGGTCTCTGACCGCTTCGTAAATTTTTGGAAAAACTGTATCTGCTTTTCTGCCTGACTTTTCAAAGTGGCCAACTCGTGCTTGCGAAGTTCAGTCCCTTTTGGAAATTCCTGGTCAATGTTAGCATGGAGTGAGCTGAAGTGGCGCTGAAGATTTGAAGCTTTGAAATGCGCTAATGACGTCTGACATATAAGGCAGAATGGCTTACCATTGCGTTCAACAAAAAAATATAAACTCTCCCACTCTGTTAAAAACGTCCTGTGTTCATCTTCATATTTTCTTTTTGCTGTGCATTTTTTTCCTGCCATTTTAAGGGCGAACTTGCTCCTACTGGGAAACTTTGCGGTATTTTCATCTCACACACATGCGCATTTGATGAAAATACCGTATTGAACTCAAGCGAAGCGAACGCGCACATTTTAAAACAACAACATAAAAAAAATCAAAACACAAACTTTGATATGAACGTAAGAGCCGCATGAAACCAGGCAAAGAGCCGCATGCGGCTCGAGAGCCGCGGGTTGGCCACCCCTGATCCAGAGACTTGATGCTCATTTTGGTCTGAACTACACACCTGTGAATTTTCATAGCTATATTTTGCTATTGCTATGTGTGCAGTAGGTCCTGCTACAGTAGTTGAAACTGATTCTGCCATGACAACAGACAGACAGGCTTAAAATGTAATAAAATCTGCTATGCTTGTCCTTTTCCTGTCTCTGTGTGCAGCATGCTTCCTTTGTTCCTGAAGGACGGCCTGCTGGTGCCCTACATTGTGACCTCTTTGGGCTTCCTCTTCTTCAGCATTTATTTACTGTCTGCACTGGATCACTGTTCAGAGGATAAACTGAGACTGGGAGCTTACAACAAGCTGTTTTATTGGGTACTGAAGATGGACCTGGCCTTTATAGTGAGATGGAAGGTCAGTATTGAAGTGCTGTTATAATAATTTACATTATAGTTCCAAATATTCACTGATTTGTTTGTTTGCACATCAAAAGAAACCATGCATATATGAAATCTTGTAACTGTTTCACATTTACTCAAGAACTGTACTTGAGTACACTTAGGGGTTCTTCCAGTGTAAGGCCTTATTTAGATGGCCCCTGTAGGGAATCTTTGTAAAGCCTGTGAAGCAGTCTACAATGTAACCGACATCGTTGCCAGCATTTATGTTTGTGCAATGTGACGTGTTAATTAGCATGTGAGCGTGTCCAGTCCATTTGTTTCAATAGAAAGAAATGAACTGCTGGATCCTGAGTCCTGACTTTTTGTTATGGCCATTTTTTTTCATAGGTAGACATATTTTTCTTTCAGGTTTTTCCATTTCTTTCTACATTCCCTCACATCTATGGCGACAGTCCTTATTCCTTATATTGAGACGATGATTGTTATGCTTTCGCTAATTTTTTAAAAAACTGCGTATGCGAAAATGCACTGGAGGAATTGATCGTACTGAACAGGTCAATCAAAATAGTTGCCTGCTCCATCGACGTGACGTGTAGTTACATTTCCATATCAGGTGCATGTCAGGTTACACTGAGGGTTTCAGAGCGGTTTGCAGTGACGTAGCTACAGTGCAGATTTCTCACTGAAGATCCCAATAAGATTCTTCAACCTTCTAGTTCACTACATATTTCACACTCACACATTTCAGTTATAGTTACAAATCGCTTGAATGCACGTATTTCATTAAAATATGATTCACTGTTACCAGTTGCACTAAATAGTAGTGTGAAGAATTAAAATCTAGACATTAAATCAAAGTTAGTAAATGTCAGTTTGTTAAGTCAAAGAGCATTGATTTTGGCTGTGTGTGGTGCTGTCCCACAGATGGGGTTAACGTTTATAATTATGGCTGCTGTTTTAGTTTGTTGCTACTAAAGGTTATTAAAGGTCATTCAGATTAAATTAGACTTTGACCTAAATACAGATTTCGCACAAGAAAAAGCAGGTAAAACTCCAGCACAACCCAATATGAACAATTTTTCATTAGCTGGATTTAACGCTTTATCTTTTAAGTGTGGTTTCGTTCATGTTGTGTGCTTGCTTATAATAAAGGCTCGGCTTTGCAGTTGGCAAACAAAGACAAAGACATGTTTTCTCTGTTACATAGTGGGTGGAGGATGTACAGATGATACATTTGTAGTAAGAAGAGTGCTGATATCAGGGTCCCAGTGGCACTAGACCTAAATTGCAACTGTGTGAGAAGACATGCCCGACTGTATAAATAAATATCATGTGCTGGTGTAAGCTGTGTAAGCTGTCCAGGGATGAACGCTGCTGCCAACCAAAGAATTATTTATCGCTTATTTAAGTTTCCATAGCGTCTGAAGTGGCTTCTCTGCCGACCCCTTAGCGACAGGGGCACTGGTGGGGTGTCAGACATTAGGAGAAGGTGTATTTTTATAGCACGTGTCATTAACACAGGTTTGCCTAGATATATTTATTTACACAAGCAGCATAAATAGCGAGCCCCAATGATGGGGATAAGGTTTCATGGGTTTTGGGCGGCTGGGCGGTTGGCAGGCCCGAGGTGCTTCCTGCACCTCACAGACTGATCTTTGGGTCATAAACCGCAAGCAGATAGATGAATGATGTGACGCTCACCATCACATCTGTTTGCAAATCTGTCACGAGATAAAAAGCAGTGACCATACCTTGAAGAAAAAAAATCTAATTTGCTGTAATATGATATTGCAGACCTCGTTTCTTTATAGCACCTCTCAAGTGACTAATTTGATGTCTGTCACTTAGTTATAAATATTCAATGTCATATGAGCTCTATTTTAAATTAAATTACTAGTTTGATGTTATGTGCATAGTTAGTGTTAAGGGTAAAGTCAACAGTTTGTTTATAGCCCGGGGTAATCAGTTTTTACAAGTTTCTAAATGAAAAAATTCCTTTAATAACTATTACATTTATTTTAAGAGTTCTCGACATGAAAGATTTTGACTAAAGGCTGTTATTTTGATGAATACAGCTGTAAAAGATATTTGTGTCACAGCAATATATTTTTAAGCCAAGCTCCACAAATGTTTTCCAAACATTTTGATCAGTTCTTAAATTTTTGCTTATCTGCCACAGAGATCCCATCTTTGACCAAAGGCACAAAGTTACACTTGTTTCCTCACATAAGTGTCTTTTGTCCCGTTTCCCGGCCCCCCAACTGGTCCCAACACGTGGCTGCCCCTGCTTGGTTCTGCTGGAGGTTTCTTCCTGTTAAAAGGGAGTTTTTCCTTCCCACTGCCTCCAAATGCTTGCTCACAGAGACTCATCTTTTACTCTAATATTGTAGGGTCTTTACCGTACAATATAAAGGACCTTGAAAGAGGTTTTCAGTGTAAATGAAGGCACTGGCTAAGTAACTAACTTAGTAGGTGAACTTGTTTTGTTAGACTAGCATGAGATGCTTTCTTTTATGTTGTAAAGCAGCACGTAATCCACAGTTTTTTCTGAGCCTCTGTGCTGTTTATTATGATATCAGCATTTTGCATGGTCTTGTAACTCCCAGTCTCATTTCAATGAGCCAACAATCACACTGCCTTTATCTCTTACAGTTCTACATCAGCATTGCAGCCATGGTTGGCCTGAGCATCGCAGCCGCAGTTCTGATCGCTCCGCCCCATCTGCCCGACTTGTTCCCAGTCTTAATATCTACTACAGCTTTCCTGCATTTTTTGGGAACTTTTATACATTTCAACGTGGTTCAGTTCAGTGAGCCTCCCAGCAGAAAGAGCCAGAAGAAGAGCAACTAAGTCACACCACAGGTGAAGGTGTTGATCTGATTTTACACCAGTGAAGTCAACCTTACCCACTGAGGTATATCTGCTTTTAAAGTGCATGAGGCCTTTTACCCATGCCTTTGTGTACAAAATACAAAATAACACAAGTGCTCATTAAAGAGTTGGATAAATGGCATTTCAGAAGAATTGTGACATGAAATGAAAGGAAATTGTGGTATTTTTCAATGTGGACCAATGAATTTAGTGCAATTCAAAGACAAATCTTCCATGTTGTCAAGGTCACGAAATGTATTTTGGCTAAAAATGATATAGGTTCATGTGAAATTAACCTACCTTGTTGAATTATTTGCTCAGACTACTCATAAATTACCAAAAAAATACGCAATTCCTGGCTAACCTGGCATTGTATGGCCTATACTGACTTATAGGCCTGTATGCCTTGGCCACAGGAGGTAGACACAATAACATAAACACCTGCTGTAATGTTTCCTTTTCATGGGGACCAGAAGTGTTGGTCTAATTTTATGGCAACTATTGACACCAAAGTTTGTGGTCATGTGTAATCATATTATGAACAGTTTCTGTTATTTTATCCACATTATGTCCTTGAGGTGGTGGTAAAGATGCACCTGATGTGCTGCACTCAGGCCTGCCAATGCTGATATCCACCCATTCATGTGAACTTTTTATTGAAGTTCATCGAACTGTTTTTTCACTGTACATTTTTGCCTAATATTAAAGCTGTTTTGTACAAATGTAGTTTTTGCGAAAATAAATCAAATTTACCAGCATCCTAAAAATGAACATCCGCTTTATTGCCACATTGTTCAATGACTTGATTCAAAGCAGCTTCGTATAAACTGTCTACATTAAGCATGTTGCGTGCTAAATCACCCCTAAAGGTCTGGCAGAGAGAGAACCAATTATTGGACAGAAATTATATCTTTCCGAGCCTTTACTCAACATCATTAAATATTCATTACGAGCCCTTGATACTACAAGTGTCCTGCACAAAAGACCCGTACATTTAAAACAAAACCAGTGACGGGAGAGGCCTTAAAATAAGGATGATGGAAGGTGACATATCTGAACATAATGCTATAAAGTTGAAATACCACAGAAAAAGGTACAAGCAATTTCTATATCCAATCTCTCTGCTAGTTAATGACGGGCATAAAAAAATCCATTACAACTATAAATGTTATCAGGTCAGCCAGGGTTGCCTGTGCATCTGAGGCTCCGGGCTGGCGGCCAATAAAGGGCTGCAGGGACAAATAGGAGCCCAAGATCTGAGTTAATAGTTACTACAATGGGGCGTGAACACAAGGGGCCAATTAGTGGTGGTGTGAAAGGTGTTGGCTTGCTCTTTTTTATAACATTTGCTTATTTTTTTTTAATTATTTAAAAAAAAAAATCATTCTTCTTTCCTCCAAAGCCCAAAGAATAAGAAACAAAGAAACAAATATTCAAACAATCACAATAACAACAAGACAAAGAAAACCAAATAAAAGCTTGGCACAAAAAAAAATATTCTGGTATTGATGGAGTCTGGCAAAGTAGATATGAAGAATATTGGATAAATAAGTTAATATTATAACAGATAAACAGAATTGTAAGTAAGATAAAACCGTAAAATACATTTCAAGAAAACGGCTCTTTCAGAACCGTTTCATTTTCATTTATTAAGATGAATTGAGTTTAATCAAAAAGAGCGACTTCATTTTGTTGTGATAACTGATACTTCATTTACCAAGCAAAAAGCTAAACCTAAAATTCTTGCTTCTTTGTAGAAAAAAAGACAACACTAAAACCATCTGCTGAATATTGTCCACCTCATGCTTAAAGAGCTCTAGCCCGGAAAGTCTCCACAAATTGTCTTTGGGTGTCCTGTGGTTATCCAGATATTTTAATTACTGAAAGTTGTGAAGCGTTGCCTTCTTGGGTTGCACTTTCTTTTACAGATCATCCCGTAGATGTTCACTTGGACTGTGATATAGGAGAAGCAGAGGCCAAAGCAGCACTCTGAGCTTCTTTGATACGTTCCTCAGACGATTCCTTTACAGATTTTGCAGTGTAACGAGCTGAGAGGGGCCACTGTCATACATGCCAGGACCTAAAATGTCCCAGCTCGATATTGCAGTCTTACCCAGGTAGATGACACACACAGAGCTGTCCACATGCTGTAAAATGAAATACATCTTCTCACATTGTTTCATGGTCCAGTCCAGCAGTACTGACCGCTGCATGCCGAGAATACCACACAGTACTTTCTGTTTTGGAGATCCAGCCATCTATCATTCGCAGATTTGCTCTTGTAAACACACTGCACTATGGGTGATCGTATTCCCAGTAACAAGCGGTAATAATGAAATATAACTCTCACTGCATCAACCGGCTGTCTTGTGCGACTCTTGCAACTCTTTGAGACAGATTTAGTTTGCGCTTGTAAAGTCACGCACAAATATCGCATTCGACAATTTCAGACTGTGAGACGGGATTTAAGTTCATGTTCTCCCAGCGTTTCAAAAAGTTCAAATACACAGTAGTAAGTATTTTCAAGCCACAGTAAAAAATAAGGCTCTATCATCATGTTATTGAATACGCATCCAGAATACTCTTTACCCTTTTACTGTGGCTTTGACTTTTAGTGTGGCAAGCAATAGATGTCAAGCTTTGTGTTGTGAAATTTAAAAAAATATCTCCCTTTAGATCTAACATCAATTTTTTAACCTTGTCAAAAGACGAGCTCACAGTTTCAAGTGCCCCACCTTCAGTGAGAAAGGTATGAGATTGTTTGTAATGTGTCAGGACTGGGGGGTTCAAAGCACCACAGATCCTTCTACCAATCTCCAAAGGGGCTTGTACGAAAACATTAGTTTTGTTTATGGGCGTGCTGGCTTTGTCCTTCACGTGGCCTCTATGGGTGATAAAGTGAGAGTTACACGATCCACCTTAGGCAGAAATAGGAAATGTTGCTGCGAGCACCAGCTGTTGCTTAGGTCGGCTCGGGCAGCGAGAGGCCTCGGCCTTCCCAGGCACTGCCAAATAAAGAGACTACTGTGCTGTGTAAGACAGTTTGCCCTCCTCCACCCTCCACCCTCACCACATTTACTTTTCAAAGGTGTTAAAGTGCGCAGGTGTGGAGGATTGCATACATAGTTTTACCCATAAAGGGGATGAGGGTTGCCATCTGAAGAACATTATTTGCACAGCGTTGCAGCATTGTGGTTAATGTAGGATCAACATTTGTCAGCTGCCAGACAGAGGCTCCGGAGGAGAGACGGGGTAGGGGTTTGGGGGGGTGGTGGTGGTCTAACATGTCAAAGGATTCGCTCCTACCGTTCCAGACACTCTCCCACAAATGAATGACGGCTTCCAAGACATCTCAGCCACACAACTGACAGCGCAGATTCCACATTCATCTCCTGCCTTATCTCCGTGGGATCATACGCACAAGAGGTGAAGAGCAATTCCATTAGCTGTCAACAGCCGAGATGCCTCGCTAACAAAAACCTGGGGAGTATGGGAGAGGAAAACATGATTGTAACCCCTCTGGCACTCAGTGATATTGCACACAATGTAACAGTCGCTGTCAAAACTGAATGTTCACAAAGAAGAGAGTTTACCAGGTGGTGTGTTTTGCATTCCCAATGCTATCGGTTAACAAACCAAGATGTACACATGGCCGTGGTTCTGTCAGTTTTTACATTACATCCAAAATTAGAGTTGAAGGGGGATTAGTGTATGCTGGGACATAGCTGATTTCCTAAAAATGTAGGAGCAATCTCTCATCTTGTCATAAAACTGAAAGGAGAAGTGATTAAATCTGAAATCAAACATTTACAGACGGGTAAAAGTTTACAATTAGATGCCAATTTTTCAGTAATCTGAGCTGTAACTGAGGCTATACCACTGGTGTGAAGATCTGAAGGAGCAAACACAAAAATAACCTCAAGAAAACCATAACTGGAAGTCACTAATTGATGGTAACTCACCATCCCCTGAGCATTATACTCATCTATGATGATGAAAAGGACCGCTTGCTCGGCCTTTATACATTTCACAGAAGCATGGAAGTGTATTTTTGCTTTTTGCTTCCTGAGATAAAATGGCAATGGCACTTACTAAATCAGGAATCGCATCGGATAAAATTGCATACTCTGCAATCCAAGGTGTCGATCGAAGACCACCGGCTTCGGTTGGGCCAAAACAGTCTAATATACAACTCTCCCTCTTTGATTGCAAGCATGTGTTCAATCAGAAAGCATAAAACTCCTGGTGGGTAGGTGGCATCTGTCCATGAGCTGACTGATGTGCCACAGCTTGGGAGCCGCTGGGCCAGCGGCCCGCGACCTGCGACACAGCCCCCATCGCTTTTATGACATCTTAAGGAATCTTCTTTTTAATACAGCCCATTACTGCCGACATACAAATCTTTCCCCTCCCCCTACCCCCCACCCGGTGTGGCCCCATCTACGGTCTGATCAATTTTTACACTGCTGAGCTGCACCCTTTCCCCCTCATTTTGTCATCTCAAAATTCATATTATATAGGACTTCCTTATGGGGAAAAGTGCAATAAAAATACGTCACCACACCGAAGATGTGCACAAGTCAGTACCTGACTGTTACTGAAAATCTTGGGAGAAAATAAAATTTGTTTCTGCAGTAAGCAGAACTGTTTAAATGTTATTTATTTTTATGTGGCTAAGAAAATATATTGTGAAGTGCAGCATTGATTTAGAACATAACCGTGTCTCGATACGGGTTGGAGGGGCTGAATTTATGAATCCTTTGCACAACTCCTTTAATTGAATTTTCCAAATCTCTCACCACACACAAATAATCAATACCTACTGCAGAGGGAAACTTGCCTCAGAATTATTAGGGCCTTTCTTTTTCAATTTTGTAGTCATCAGCACATACAGGCGCTGCGGGTATTTGTAATGCCGCGACTGGGCCCAGAGGATTTATGCCCGCCTCAAGCCTGATTGCTTACCGAATGTGACTTCTTTAGAATGCTTACTGAAACTTTTGTTAACCTTAAAGGACAGTCGTAAGCGCTTCTTAGTGCTGTACTTTTTGTGTGAGGAACAAAGTAGTTTATCACTGCAGTCAGGCAGGAAATGACAAAAGGGCCAAAAGAAAGAAACAAGTAGCCAAAGGAAGGGAAGAAACAAAGGTTTAAATATAGGTGGTGGAGGTGCTACGGGCTTGAGCTGGGAACAAGGTAAGTGTGCATGGGTGCAGAGTCTAACCATGAAGAAAGGGCTGGTTTTAATGTGTTTGCTATGCCATGCAATACTCTGACATGCAGACATTATACAAAGCTACTAACAGGCAGTTGTAAAAGTAGGAATTTGTAACTTTTAAGAAATAGATAAGAAAAGTCCATGCATATCTTTACTACCTTTACTAAGTCAGACCTCACTGTGTTCCTGACCTTACCAAGATAGCTGCAGGCTTTCTGACTTTCCTTTGCTTGTGTTTTGCGTACCATTATCCCATAACTCTTATAGCTACAGTGCCTATACTTTAGCAAAATTAGCAAAGTTTAGCTTAAAACAGTCAATTTTTTCCAACAACAAGTGTTGCAACAAATGCAGCAAGACGACATCTTTTCTCTCTAATAATATAGTAGCTTTCTCCAGTTTTCTGAAATTGTGAAACACTGAAACAACAAACTCTTAACTGGCAAAGGAAAAAAAGTGCGCTTTCAAAAAGGCAAAGACAAGAACCAAAGTAAAACCTCCACCAAGGCAGCTCACTCTCTGGACTGTATTAACTGAATAGTATATAGTCATTTTGTTTCCTTTGTCCCTGTTTACTTTTATTACACAAACATTCTGTAAAAGCAGATAATGAATAATAAGTAATGATTTGTAAATAATTCACCATGAGTATCTTAAGCTTTTATATATAACATTATACTGACTAGGCAGCTCGTTCTCTTTCTCTTGACGGCACTTTCTTTAAAGATAAAATGCAGTTTTGGGTCGACTTGAAAGAAAATCAGATATGAAATGTAAATGTCAGAGGTCAAATGTGATCACGTGTGGCGAAAGTTTTAAAGACAAATAAGATTTTATTAAAGTTTGACCTGATTTCACCTCAAAGAAGAGGTCAGAGGTCCAAAGTAAAGTGATATTTAGACTCCCCATGTATCATTCCCTATATGCCTATATGTTTTCAATACAAACAACAGCAGTTAAAATAGAGTTTTGAATTGCTCTTATAATTCAATAGATTAATCTATTGAATTATAAGGCTTTTTGCCCATTTTTGAATAATAAATCATTGAGCTTACCTTGAAGACTTCAATGAATTTAAGCCAAAATTAATGGATTGCTAACATGACCCCAATCTACACCCCTGCAAAGTTTAATCAGATTTCATGCAAAACTTTTTGAGCTTTCATCTTTACAGACAGAAAAAATCTCCAATCTCTGTTGTCTAATAACTTGAGTGAAGCACGTACAATGAATGAACTAATGATCGTTCACTTAAGTCAAATTATTTTCCAGTGATGATAGTGCAGTCCAATTTAAAATCTGTATCTGGATACAATAGGTACTGAGTCTGTTAGTGGAAAACAGTCTATTTCAACTGTCCCTGAACCAGTATTTACTCCACATGCCGACTACGCGCTAATAAATACTTACATAATAATGCACAACAGGGCAAATAAAAATGTATAGGCTAGATAACCCTACATAATAATCCTACATCTGCTAAGCACTCAGCCTTTTACAGTGTGTGTGGGACACTTTGCACCTTTGTATTCAGCACAGGAGCCAATAGGATGTAAATGTCATATCAGTGTATCTGAACAAACATTTTACACCAGAGCTGAATCATGCTCGAAATACCGTCAGCATCATCTGTCTGGATTTCATGCTCCCAGCAGATGTAGACGAAGCTTTTTAGTATCTTTGAATAACAGTTTGTTTGCTTAAAAATGTGTGTCTCAGTGCACATAGAGGGCCAATTCTCTCCCACAGCTATCTGCCTTGACATTGTGAAGTCTGTTGTTGTAAGGAGGTTTATGCAAAGCTGATAAATTTCACGGCACCACCATGTGACAAAAAATGTGACATTCCTGAGGTGTGGATCCACAATGTATCATGTATGTTCAGCTTGCTCACCGGAACTAATTAAAATAATTTCTAACAACCTTATCGGAAAACAAGCTCGCTTCCTGACAATGCCTGCTATTCATTTTCCACAAATGCTCATTGTGCGATTGAATCACAAGAATTGCTCTCATGCAGGCACAATATGTGCCTAAAATAATCAAATTAATTCTTTCCCTCGGAAAGCTGCTTATTGACTCGTTTGTGTAACCATAACAAAATGTTGTTTTTCTCCAAAGGTCACAGAGCACACAATTGTCTAAGCATCTTAAACAAGGATCAATTGATGCTGTTAATGTTGAACAGCAAAGAAGATCCAGGGGGAGAAAATCAAATAGTGAAGTACCTAGTATGGGCATGACCTCGGGAATCAAACAGCCTTGTGACTATGTTTGCTTTCCTTATCATTGCAAAGTCAACCAAACAATTGGAGCAAAAATGTTTTCTTTGAGTCATTTAAAGACCAAAAGATACAATCAAAACAATCTGAATGGAGTCATTTGGCCAAAGCGGTCACTAGAAAATATAACAGTAAAGTACTTCAGTTATAATTTGATCAGTTGTTCTGACAAAGTATGTAACCTGCACAGAGCTTTTTGGGTCAGGAAGAACCAAGAAAGTAATAAATATACAAGTTGTCAAACAGTTCAAACTAAATGTTGCCTTTAAGAAAATAAGTGTTGCTTTCTATATTTATCTTTGAACATGTGACAGATTTAATCTCCAGTAAATCTTGTGATATTATTTAACCTTTGGCCTTGATTACCACGTGGCCATAAAGCCTTTTTTGATAATTAGCGTTACAAAACTCCAGTGATATACAGTAATTGATGGCTTAAAAGCCTAATTGCACACGAATGCTAAGCAGTAAAAAGCTTTTTGATCTAATACAGAGTGTTCCATTTAATTATTATTGCACTACGTAAATGGGAATAAAATGTCATGAGTATGACTTCAAACACGGGACGTAAAATCTTTACTCTTATTTTATGCAGCTTCTGGCTCAAATATATTATAGATATAAACCAAGTATTTCAAGCTATTTCACATTAAGTTGGGTCAGTGACTTTCTGAAAACAAAACTCTTTGTGTCCTTACTCGACTTTCTATATTTCTCTTGAGTAAAGCCTTCAAATGAGCATTGTTCATTGCTGCCCTCTGCTGACTAATTAAAACACAGAAAACAAACAAACAACACAAACACAGATAGCAGATAAAGGAGGAAAAGCCCCCACTGGAAGTGAATGAGCAAAGAAATACCGCGCGGCCCACGCAAGCGGCGATTCTGAAAGGAAAAGCTATGTCAGGAGTGAAATTCAGTATGTAATAAAAAGCATCATCTCTCAATCTGAAGATATGATGGAAGCTGAGCCATTTCCGCCTGTTCTAAAGATTTAGGACCAAAGAAAAAGTCTCTCTCTCACGAATATTTCCTCCAGCTCTTTGCTGCTTCTGATGAATGCGTCCACTGATTTTTCTGGTTTAGACTGCATGGAGTGCTGCAAAAGAGAGAGAGACAACAAAGTCTTTATATCAATCCTCCTACTGTGTATACATCTATCATACAGTATACTGACTAGGCTAGGATTATTCAGCACTATGGTACACTGCAACAGAACAATAGATAGCACTTATAGAAAACTTGCGAAAATTATATTTTTTTCAATTTGTTGATTGTCTGTGAGCTAAAAAATTGTCTGTAACTGTAAACAGTTGATCATCTTAAAATCCTGCTGTAAATCAGCCGTTGATTTAATCTTTATTTGGCTATTTAAATTCACTTTATTGTGATTTACTGTACTGTTTTATTGGCTTAGAAGTGTAACTGGCTTTATCTGGCAATGTGGGTTTGATTTCCCCAAATGATATTACATTTGCTTGGAAATTTATAATAAGTTAAGTAACCGGTGAACCCCCCCAACCCCATGTGACATAATCAAGTGAGTGTTATGAATGTACTGTAAACTGAGCTAAAATTAAAAACTAATGCTTGTCTTGATGGATGGGCCCAATACCAAATGTCTGCCTTGGCAAAGGAAATGGCCCTTGTGTTAAGTGACTCTTATACAACTATTTTTAGTGCTATGTAAATCACCGATAATTTGGCCAGTGATGGATCTCCGTCATTCTGTGCCTCCTGTCATTAAATTCTGATATGTCATTATGACCATCAGGCAACTGTGACAACTGAAATATAGCAACTCATAAAACCGAGTTCTCTGTAGCTTTGTACAGACTTTAGTACTTAATGTGAAAGCAGTGAAAAAAAATCATAATTTGCAGCCTACAATTTTTATTGACTGATTAATAAAAAAAAATCTTAAAAAATATGGCAAAAGCTGTGAATTAGGTAGTCACTTTTCCAACTTTTTCAAACATAAACGAACTCTACGCTTGCTGTACAAGTAACCCCCACATACTTAATAACACAATCTCGATTGCACTGACATGCGCAATATAGTCCAGTAAATGCTGCCCACATAGAGATTACTAAATGATTGTTTATGCAGAACAAAGTCACAAATATACAGATACAGTGGGGCAAAAAAGTATTTAGTCAGCCACCGATTGTCATCATTTTAGGTGGGGGAACTTGCACAGAGGTCAGTAATTTGCACCAGAGGTACACTTCAACTGTGAGAGACAGAATGTGAAAAAAAAAATCCATGAATCCACATGGTAGGATTTGTAAAGAATTTATTCGTAAATCAGGGTGGAAAATAAGTATTTGGTCAATAACAAAAATACAACTCAATACTTTGTAACATAACCTTTGTTGGCAATAACAGAGGTCAAACGTTTACTATAGGTCTTTACCAGGTTTGCACACACAGTAGCTGGTATTTTGGCCCATTCCTCCATGCAGATCTTCTCGAGAGCAGTGATGTTTTGGGGCTGTCGCCGAGCAACACGGACTTTCAACTCCCGCCACAGATTTTCTATGGGGTTGAGGTCTGGAGACTGGCTAGGCCACTCCAGGACTTTCAAATGCTTCTTACGGAGCCACTCCTTTGTTGCCCGGGCGGTGTGTTTTGGATCATTGTCATGTTGGAAGACCCAGCCTCGTTTCATCTTCAAAGTTCTCACTGATGGAAGGAGGTTTTGGCTCAAAATCTCACGACACATGGCCCCATTCATTCTGTCCTTAACACGGATCAGTCGTCCTGTCCCCTTGGCAGAAAAACAGCCCCATAGCATGATGTTTCCACCCCCATGCTTCACAGTAGGTATGGTGTTCTTGGGATGCAACTCAGTATTCTTCTTCCTCCAAACACGACGAGTTGAGTTTATACCAAAAAGTTCTACTTTGGTTTCATCTGACCACATGACATTCTCCCAATCCTCTGCTGTATCATCCATGTGCTCTCTGGCAAACTTCAGACGGGCCTGGACATGCACTGGCTTCAGCAGCGGAACACGTCTGGCACTGCGGGATTTGATTCCCTGCCGTTGTAGTGTGTTACTGATGGTGACCTTTGTTACTTTGGTCCCAGCTCTCTGCAGGTCATTCACCAGGTCCCCCCGTGTGGTTCTGGGATCTTTGCTCACCGTTCTCATGATCATTTTGACCCCACGGGATGAGATCTTGCGTGGAGCCCCAGATCGAGGGAGATTATCAGTGGTCTTGTATGTCTTCCATTTTCTGATGATTGCTCCCACAGTTGATTTTTTCACACCAAGCTGCTTGCCTATTGTAGATTCACTCTTCCCAGTCTGGTGCAGGTCTACAATACTTTTCCTGGTGTCCTTCGAAAGCTCTTTGGTCTTGGCCATGGCGGAGTTTGGAGTCTGACTGTTTGAGGCTGTGGACAGGTGTCTTTTATACAGATGATGAGTTCAAACAGGTGCCATTCATACAGGTAACGAGTGGGGGACAGAAAAGCTTCTTACAGAAGACATTACAGGTCTGTGAGAGCCAGAGATTTCCCTTGTTTGAGGTGACCAAATACTTATTTTCCACCCTGATTTACGAATAAATTCTTTACAAATCTTACCATGTGGATTCATGGATTTTTTTTCACATTCTGTCTCTCACAGTTGAAGTGTACCTCTGGTGCAAATTACTGACCTCTGTCATCATTTTAAGTGGGGGAACTTGCACAATCGGTGGCTGACTAAATACCTTTTTGCCCCACTGTGTATCTTGTACGTGCAGGCAGTGATTCCAATCATTCTACACCCAGATTATACACTCCTCAGTCCAAAACAGACCTTCTAAGATGGCTCTGTCTATGTGTTAAAAAAGGAGACCTATATTGGTGCTATCTTTGATACAATCGGAGGAACCCCTACATTTGTCTGGACAGAATTAACAAAATGTGGGCTAATGGGCTGATGAGAATTTTGCGCGCATACTTCATGCTTAAAGTGTCTCTGCAGAGACACCTGTGAGTATTGTTGGTGTCTCTGCAGAGCAATGCGTGGACCATTGTCAACACATCGGCTTAAGAACTTGCAGTCCCAGTCAAGGATGGCAGGTTTTGTACAATGAAAGAAGCTGAAATCTATTTCTCTCTTTCTCAGGAAAGAATTGTTCATTATAATTTGGTCCATAAGTTTAAAAAAAAAAACTGTATTAATCAATATGTGATTGAAGTGTAGACTTTCAGCTTTAATTTAGGGGGTTTAACAAAACTTTTGCAGAAACTGTTTACAGACATTTTTATACATAGTTCACAATTGTTAGAAGCTCAATCATGACTGGACAAAGTAACATAATTTAAAAAATAAAGATTGTTTTGACTGCCTGACATCTGGAACCCATGAACCCAAATGCTGTTTCCTGCTTTGATATTCTCTCCTTGCCTTTACTGGAGCAAACGTCAGTTACTTCTTGTTTGTGGGTCTCTCTGAATTCAGTCTTGTATTTAATAACTGAAAAGCACACTCTGTTGGGTTGAGATCAGGTGACAGTCTTGGCCGCTTTTGGAATAACCCATTTCTTTGTCTTGAGAGCTCTTGTGTTGCTCATGCTTTGGGTCATTATCCATTTTCACTGTGACGCGCTGTCTGATCAGTTTCGCAGCATTTAGCAGAATCTGAACAGAGCGTACAGTCCTGTATACTTCATCCTGTTATCAGCAGTCACACCAGAGGTAAACATACTGTTGGGTCTAAACTCAGACCCCGCTGTCTCTAAGACTTATTCCCATGAAAGAAAAGCAAGGCAACAACGTTCGATCGCTTGCGCAAGGGAAGCCCTCATCTGTGTCCAGCACGACAAAGAACCCCAAATGGTGGCCTCCTCTCGCTGCCTTTTTATTGACAAACTTCAAACAATAGTTTACAAAACACCTCCCCTTTGGTTACAAAGACAAGGACTGTATGTAAGTGTGTGTGTGTGTGTGTGTGTGTGTGTGTGTGTGTGTGTGTGTGTGTGTGTGCTGATCAAAGGGTCATAAACCCAGGAAGCTTACATCAGAAGAAACAGATCTTTCAGATAGGATGTATCTACAATAAAACCTCCCCCAGCACAGAGTGGCTGGAGAGGTGGTCAGGATCAAAGGAATGGCTTTGATCCTACTGCTTAAACTAAGACTATACAAATTTAAGAAACACAATGGCAACATTCAACAATTAGACTTAACACATACTGATGATGTTCTGTCATTCAATGATGTGGTATGCATCAGATCATGAACTCTCTTTTCTACTCTTTGTATCTCCATTCACAAAGGTGTCTTTTGCCTCCTTGATAGTATTTATGAGTTGGTTAAATGTTGTGAAGTTGATTTTCTTAACCATGGAAATAATTCTGTCATCATCCACTTAAGTTGTCTACTGTGCTCTTTCAGGCTTTATGGTGTTGTGTCATAGTTTGTCATAACATTCATTCCTTTCAAGAATGCAGCAGATTGTGGATTTGGCCACTCCTGAAGTTTTTCCTTTTTCTCTAATAGGTTTATTTTGTTTTTGCAGTTTAATGATGGGCTTCCTCGTTGGCATCTCTTTGAGCATCATATTTAAATTGAATGTGAAAAGCTATCTGTATTTGAAATCAGCTTGATTATAGCGTTCCATGTTTCCCCTGCCTCCTAGCATCTTGCACCCTGCTGTTATGTGCTGGATTGTCTCAGGGGCATCTTTACACAGTCTGCACCTGCACCCTGTCTCTATGGATCTTGCATTTAAAGCTTGTTTCTATCCTGTCTTTCAGTCCAGCCACTAGTAGGATGGCAGGATTTGTGCATGTCAACAACCTCCTCTATCTGCCAGAGGTACATACCGTGCAGGGGCCTGTCCTTCCATTTTGGCTCCTCTTTCTTGGGTTTTTGCTGCCTGAAGTATTCACCCAGCCAATAGAGCAACTTTTCAATTGTACATTCTAAATTGTCAGGTTATGAAAATGAATGCAGAGACACCCACTGAAAAGCAGCAAATGAAGAACCCTCTCTGGTAATGTCTAAACTTCAGGCACTCACTGAGAGGAAAGGATTTTCATTTAAGTACTGAAAGAATACTTATATTTAAAATTATGATTGTTTGTCAACTTATTTGACCTCTGAGAATGGGGGACTGTAGCTGTGAATACATTATCAGCAGACCTTTAAGAACTTCTATATATGTGAAAAGGTCTTGTGAAAAATGTGAATGTAAATTACAAGTATATTTAAAACCTCTAAACTATCTTTGTTTTTGTTTTTTAAACTTGTTGCAACTTAAGTTAACTATAATGCAGCAAAAAACTATTGGTGTAGTTCATGTAGGGCTGCATTGCCCACACTTACTTAAACAGGTGATATTACTTTAATGAGTGTTCACAGCCTGAATTGTTGTTATGTACATATTCTTTGATGTTAACATAGATGATATGGAAAAAATCATAAATGAACGACCTAAAGTAATAAAGAGCTACCAAATTTTCACGGAAGAATACTTTATCCTTTTTTTTTGTCTTTTTAAGTTTAAAGCCTTCAGGAACAGCTTACTATGCGATCGCATTTGTAGTTTTTATGTTTTGCTATATACGAACTTCCTAAAATACATTTTCCTAAAAACAAAGACTCAAACAACGTTTTAAATGCGATGTTTTTTTTATCATACATATTGTTTTTAATCACCTCGGCAGGGCAAGCACCGCTTCACGTCCGTTTTAAAAGCAACCGGAACGTTGAACTTGTGTTTCTTCCGTGTCCGTTTTCATGCGTACCGTTGGATTTTTTTTGTTTACATAGCAACAGCCTAGATGTACCAGTATGATGTGTGACGATAAGTGTCATTGTTTCATTCTAATCTTATTCAATACACTGCATTTAGCTGGTTAAACATGACGGTCACAGCTTGATAATGAGGTAAAAGCTGCCATATCCGGCTACCGTTTTTTTCTAAGCTGGCGAGACTTAGCTAAGGGTAAGCAGGTCGATCTGTTCTTCGGAAGATGTCTTTTCAGGAGTCACCCCGTCCTTCTGAAGAGGATGAGGCTTTCTACATGCAGTGCAGAGCCGCGTACCTGGCTGTGTTCAGATCTAGTTTGACAAATATCACTTCGAAACAGCACTTATGCCGTGGTAAGCGAAGACAACTCACTGATTGTTAGCTAGCAACAAATAAACCTTTGTAAGCAGTTCATTGTGATTGTGATGTGTAGTAAGTAACAAGTTTTTATCGCTGAGTTTCACTATAATGGGCCACTTTTCTCTGTGTTCTATACTTATACTATGAAAAGAAATGATTGAAAGTAGAAAATGGGAATTTCCCCCAAACTCTGAGACCAGGGTGACCAGATCCCAACAACCTAAATGTGGGGCAAACATTAACAATGACGGGAGGTTTTTCATCGCTAATTTAAAGATAAAAATCCAGGATTGGTGTTTGCCATGTAAAGGCCAATTGTGTTTGCAGTTCTCTTAAGTAAAAGTTAAAATTTGCTCTTATAGCCTCATTCAACAGTCTTTATACACACTCTAATATTTTATTAGGGAAGCATCTATAAGCCTCCTTAAACTGGCACACTTATTTCTTCTGTCGCGGGGGGTGGGGGGGCTGAAGCCTATCCGAGCTGTCTTAGGGCAAGAGGCAGGGTACTGCATGTCTGTGGACTGTGGGAGGAAGTCTTAGTAACCGGAGAGATCCCATGTAAACAACAGGAGATCATGCAAATGCCACACAGAAAGACTCTGGCCTAATGGTGGAATTGAATTCAGGTGCTATCCACTGTGCCACCGTGCTGCCCAGTTTTTAGCAATAATTACCAATTATGACACACATATTCTCTGTGACTTCACACCATATTTCTCCATCTGTTCAAACTGAAAATTCAACCAAAGCTGTGATTTTTTTTTTAAATGTTTTTATTTTTGGTGAATTGAAACTTGTAACTCTTTGATGAGTATGGCATTATACTGGCTAACCTTCTGACTATAAAAAAAAAACAAAAAACCCTCCATTCATGTGCATTTGGTAAAATCCAGTATGGAGAAAAGTGCATGTCCTGTAGAACCAGTTAAAATATGGGACAGGGGGTCAGGGAACAGAAATGCTGTGGCATTTCCACTTAAATCAAATCAAATCAAATCAAATCACTTTTATTGTCACATCACATGTGCAGGCACACTGGCACAGCACATGCGAGTGAAATTCTTGTGTGCGAGCCCCACAAGCAACAGAGATGTGCAAACACAACAACACAAACGAGCAAAATACAAGAATGGCCAACCTGAAACTAATAAATATATGTACAATATATAATAGTGTATGCATTTCTGGATGTGTATACTAAATATTTTCCTACGTGTGTGTGTGTGTGTGTGTGTGTGTGTATACACATTTTTACAAATTAAATAGTAAAAAAATAAAATAATAATAATAATAATAATAAAATATATAAAATATACAGAGTTGAATATGTGCAAAACAAGTGGCATTTATATACAGTGTGGAGTGCATAATGTTAAAGTTCCAGTAGTGAAGCTGAGGTGTCTATGACGTGTTCAGCAGTCTGATGGCCTGATGGAAAAAGCTGTCTCTCAGTCTGCTGGTACGGGACCGGATGCTGCAGAAGGACACTTAAAGAAGGACATCTGCTCATCCTATTTGGAAGGATGGCCAAATTTGAAAATAAACTTCACCTTAAGTGTTGAATTTAATTATAATTTCTATTGAAGTTGAGTCGGCATCAAATTTTTTGAGGTAAAAGGTTGCATATCTCACTGTAAAATACTGTCGGTTCTATTCATCTGAATGATTTCCTTGTCCTGATTACCATCAGGACAATGTGGATACAGGGGGTTTCATTTATTTATTTATTTATTTGTGTAAACATTTGTTTCCTATTCCTCCATTCAGTTCTTCAACAAGCTGGTAGAAATCCATCCAGTGCCACTCTTAATAAATACTGGACTGCTACAACATCTAAGCTGAACTTTGATGACTTTTGTGAGATTCTCAAGCATGAGGAGAAAACTGAGGAGAGTGAGCTGATGAGAGTTTTTAAAAAGATGGATGTGAACGGTGACGGCTACATCACACACAGTGAACTGGAGAAGGCCTTAATCACTGTGAGTAGCCTAACACTTTGGATTAGATTTTCATCAAGTGGTTATACTTTAGTTATAAAGTGAATATGGTATGGTATATGGTTATATAAGTTTGTTATAGATGTCATTTTTGAGTTAACTGGCCACTTCATTAGGTACAACTCCCAAAAGGTTGATTCTGTTCATCTGGAATTAGCGTTTTCAGTGGGAGAAATGTTTCGTCACTCATCCAAGTGACTTCTAGAGACTGAACAGAATCAACCTTTTGGGATTTACTTACCTGGATGGTTGAGGATGCATCAAGACATTAGGTACAACTGTTCAGCTACTCGTTACCTCAAATATCTTACTAGCAAATCACATGGCAAACGAACTGAAGCATATTTTCTTGCTCTTCTAGAGAGGAGAGAAAATGACAAAAGAGGAGGTGAATGCTATCTTCTCACTGGCTGACATCAACAAGGATGGCAAACTGCACTACGCAGAAGTAAGTGTAGACATATGAAATGACTTTTGCTGATTTTTATGTAATTATACTTTATAAACAGCTTATCTTAAAAGCCCTTGTCCCTGTTTCCTGTATCACAGATTGTACACACATACTGTACAGTGCAGTCGTGCAGCCTTAAAGAAACATTGAAGTTATCAGGTTTATACTGAATTTTCAGTCTTCCGTCATTATTCTTATTGCTTGCTTATACTGGACTTTTGTTATGGATACACTATATCTTAATATGCCATTTACTCAGAACATTAATGAGTAACACGAAATTCTAATTCTTCCTCATATTTGTTCCACATTCATGTTTATTTAATACGTCTTCTACTCATTCTTAACATTGCCTAACACCAGACTGTAAACATTCATCCCGCTGCTTGTTGCTTCAAAGTATCGCTCATGCATCATCCTCTTACTCTTGCTTTCCTGCTGCTGTCAGTTCTGCAGATTGTTTGCGTCTACAGTAGAGCAGTGTCAAACAGCTGCTTTGGAGAGACTTGAGGCTGATGCCAAGCTGAAGAGACTGAACTTTGGCAGTCAATCATACAGCCCGCCAAAGAGCTCCGTGTCATCAGCATCATCAGCAACTCAGCGGGCGGACACGACGCCAAAGAAAGGTGCAGGATTCGACCTTCTAGCGAGAGCTAAAAGAAAAAAGGGATATCAAAATTTTGGTTAAAAAAACAACATCAACTATACAACAGTTTTGTGCAAAATTTTCATATATTTGGATGCACACCCATACACACAGATTTCCCATTTGCTCGGTTACTGATCGATTTTTCACTCACTCCATGACAAATCACCTCATTAAGACAGTCCATACATCATAATAGCCACACAATTAAGGTGGCCTGTTTGGAGGGAGGAGACTGTAAAGTGTTTTGATTTGAGTAATCATTTCTGCCATTAAGAGATTGACATTGGCTCTGTCAACTCTGAGGAAAACTCCAGGCGTTCAATCACTTTTGAAATCCCACGTGATTATTTTTCTTTTCTTTTCTTTTTTTCGAAGTTGGTAATTTCCAACTTGCTAAACTACTATTTCTTACAAACATGAGAAATGTGTGCTTCTCCAGCCACTTTTTTTTTTTTATTAAGTGGATGTTAAACGCTCACTTTTTCACTTTAGAAGCACTGTGTCGAAAAGAACCGAGGTCCAGGATGAGCGAGCCAAGGACAGGCTCACAGTGGGAAGATAGATGGGGTTGATTTAAGTGGTCAGTCCATGTTCATGTTATTGATTTGGAGGATTCCACCACTTCTCACTGGGGAGATGATGAGGGATTAGAGAGGAGGCCCAGTCCACCACTGCTGCAAAAACAAATGAGCTTCCAGATAGTAGTCGGGATTATCACATTATTGCGCCTCTCCCATGTATTGATTTATACGCGTTACATTTTAACAAGGCTCTGACACAAGATGCTACGTGATCGCACATGTTGAATGGGTTATTCTTCCAGCTCGAAAACAATTTGGACTGCTCATTTGGTCTTAGATTTGTCAGTAGAAACCAGAACTGCCCCAAGATATACATTTTAATCATATCAGACATGGGTAATTTTGACATATTTTTTTTCTCTTTACCAAGAACTGCTGAGAGATGATTATCTGTTCATTCTGCTGAAGAAAAAACTACCCCAACATTCAATGTGCGCTCACATGGAAGCTTTTGTTGGGGGGGTTACGTTTTAATGCATCTGTAGACCGCCTAGAATAGTCCCAGCAAAATAGATCTGTGATAAACCCAATGACAGTGGGTCTGTTTATTTCTTTGCTACGGTAATTTGCTCATAAGTCCGTCTCATTCCTTCGCATCTCCATTTCCCAGACTTCAAAACAATCAGACCACTCATTAGCAAATTGACATTTTCGAGCTTCAATTAGTCTTCGAGGAAAAAAAAAAAGTTGCGAGAGAAATAGATTTGAAAAGGAGCCGTTACACCACTTGTGCTTTCAAATGGGTCTGTAATTAATTCAACTGAGCTTGAACTCAAGACCACACTTTGCCAGAAGCCAAATGCAAGGTAGCCATGTTCGCTTGAACTTGGAAATAGATTTTGGATAAGAATTAGGGAAGGCACAGGCTGGCCTAATTTATTTGTCAGTAAAAGATGGTGTGTGTGTGTGTGTGTGTGTGTGTGTGTGTGTGTGTGTGTGTGTGTGTGTGTGTCCATGAGAATTTTTACGTGTCTGGCCTGTGTGTGTGTTGCAGACAACCGCTCATCCTCCCGGCCTTCTTCAGCTCGCAGCAGACGTTCGTCTCTGTCAAGCTCAATCACGATGACATCCAGCAGCACTAAAGCCAACAAATTCCCAGAGCCTTCAGGTTTACAGGTAACCCCCTTCAGTCGTTTTGACTTCATAGCTACATCTAATGAATAACTTCATTATTGGTTAACCTGTCAGTTTTTCCCAGAGCCTCTCAGTCTATTACACTGGCTTGTACACTTGGAACCAGAGAAGAGTGTACATTTGTGTTTAATTTAACGAAATGAAATAATTAAGTGATAATGAAAGTCATCATCAATCAGTTTGTGCTTTAAATAAGAGTCCATCCATTGATATCACTGTTTTAAAACCACATTTTACCAGCATTTGATTAGAGAAAACTTAATTTAATGAGAAAATGAACAATATCTGTAGATGATTTGGAGTTTATGCATTGCTGTTAAGTTTGAATCACAGACCAAACTGGAAATATTAAGTACGTGGGGCCCTTGTGCGAGGGACCCCATTATAAGAAGCTCTACAGCGTTGCCTGGTGTCATGCAGTATTTTTGATGGGCAAATTTAGCCCAGGGCAGACAGATATACACTGTATTGATCTCACACTCTTTGTTTTCACTCTTTCTGGCTTAACCTCAGCTGGTTTGCTTTACAGCAAAAGGGGCGGTGGGGGTGGGGAGTAAATATATAAATAAAACTAACAACCCCCTGCTCCATCTCTCAGGTGCGAGCGCGGTGTTGAGATTGGAAAGGGCCAGACAACCTCGAGGTAAAAGAATGGTTGTCCAGAGATTACCTCTGAGGGGAAGTTCTGCTCGCCATATTGGCTTTTATATTGCCACAGGCTGATGACTGGGAGGTGGTGGGTGGAGGGTAGGATGTGTTTTTGTAACTGTGTGAATGTGTGTGTGGATGTGTGTGTGGGATGCAAATATGTCTTCATGAATAGAAACCCAGCCAGTAAGGATTATTCTTACTTATTCTGAGTGTTTGTGTTTATGTACAGGTTACAAGTGTAACAAAATGAGAAGGCTGCGGTTTAAATGCTCGTGTGTGTATGTGTGTGTGGTTGTGTTTGTGGCTGGTTCGGTGTCCTGTGACCCTGTGTGAAACAGTAAATCAGACCTGTGGCCGGAGCAGGTGACAGCGCCTGTATTAGTCTGCAGGCTGACCCTCTCTCTATGGGGGCATTAATTCTGATGTCTTTAAGCAGTGGATGGGAGCCTGTGGCATTTCCCCTCATTTAATATTGTCTGGACAAACCTCTGAAGTGTTATGGTTTGATCTTTTATGCCTCTCAGCCCAAGATAAATACTTTGAGAAAATAGCTTTTCTCTAAAGGAGTGACATGCTCCGTCTTTATGGTACTTTCTTTGTTTAACTTGGTGATTTATTTGTCCACTAAAAGGATATATAGCCTATTCCAGACGCGGTTGGCCCTCAATGCCCTCTTACCGTGTGTCCACACCAACTGTGTTTTCATTTAATGTGTCTCCAATGAGTGGAATGAAAACTTCCTCGCGCTGATGTTCCTGTTCAATTTCAAATTATGACCTCATTTCGGTTGTGCTGCCAGAAATAAGAACAACAGGATTTCAAAAGGAGAGAAATATTAGGATTCATAAATTTTGCCAAAGTAGCCTCTTGATAGTTTTGAATGACCGCTGGCCCAAGATTGAAAAGTCTGTATTTATCAAAGTTAAATGGACTCCAATTTGCCATATCAAGTCCTAGAGGAAGATTTAGTTGAGGCTGCGGCAGAAAGGCAGTGGGACTCTGCTGCCCTCCTCTGGATCAGCGCGTGTATAACGTGTGTTTTCATGCTGCCGAGCTGACATTAGCTGGGTAATAATGGATATGCCCCCATGAAGATAGGAGTCGTAATTATCTCAATGGCACTTTCTGTTAATCAAGCGAGCTGCTTAACTGTTATGACTGACTGCTTTATTCACTTTGTCCCTATCACGAGATCAGTCCTCCTGTTAAACAGGAGCTGCACATTAGTTTTGGTTTCTGCTGAATTAATGTGTTTTGTTGTCAACCAGGAAAACTGTGTCCAGATTGTGTTGAGATCTAAGATGGGGTCACACGTAGTAAAACTTAATAGCATACAAGTAACTAAGGAAAACTGTACACATAGTATTTATGCAACTGTAACAACTGTTATTCCTCACTGTTTCCTCAATATTATATTAATGTCTGAGTCAGAACAGGAATATTTTCCATTTTTCTAGGGTTGGAATCACAGTTTTATGAAAGGCTGCTTCTTTTTGGAAGACGACGGGAGTATCAGCGCTCTGCAGTACCAGCTCCACATCCCCCACACGACAACCGTCTACCTAACCATCCAACCACTCGGCCTCAGCCACAGACCTGGTTGGTACTTAAACTGCAGATACAGAGGAAATGTATCTTTTTAGAGAAAATATTGTCTCATTTTGAATTTGATCTCAAAAAACTGGAGCAGGCATCTGTTTACCGCTGTGTAGCATCACCTCTTCTTTTAACAACAGTCTGTAAACATGCGGGAACTGAGCAGAGCAGCTGCTGGACTTTTAGGAGAGGATGTCGTTCCATCTTCTCTGATTTAGGATTATAGCTGTGCAACAGTCCTGAGTCTTTTTGTAGAAATATTTTTTTCTTTCATGATGCCCCAAATGTTTTCACTTGGTGAAAAGTCTGGACTGCAGACAGGCCAGTTCCGCACCCGGGTTCTTCTACTGTGAAGCCGTGCTGTTGTAATAGAAGCAGTTTGTGGATTACCATTTTGTTGCTGGAATATGCGATGCTTTCTCTGAAAAAGATGTCAGGATGGGCGCATGTGTTGCTCTAAAATCTGCTTTTCAGCATCGATGGTGTCAGTTTAGCCTGTGTTTGTAGATGGCATAGTGAACTATGTTCGCAGTGATTTCTGAAAGGGTTCCTGATTTCCACACCAGTGCCACTTGAGGGCCTGAAGTTCACAGACATCGAATGCTGATCTTAATCTCTAATTCTCTTAACCTTTTGATGATATTATGAAAGACAGATTATGAGATATTCAAAACCATTTCAACTTTATGTTGAGGAACATTATCCTGAAATTCATCCACTATTTGTAGACGTGAACTTCTGCCCAGCTTTTCTTCTGAGAAACTCTAAGATGCTCTTTTATACCCAGTCATATTACTGGCCTGTTGTCAGTTAACATAATTAGTTGTTCCTCCAACTTAGGACCGGTTACTTCTCTAGCCTTTTGTTCCTCTGTCACAACGTTTTTGAGACATGCTGCTGCTGTCAAATTCAAAATGAGCTGATATTTTTCTTAAAATGGTCCATTTTGTCACTTTAAACATTTCTACAGTGAATGAAATATAGGTTTATGGGATTTACTAATCATTGAATTCTGTTTTTATTTAGAATTTGCATAGTGTCCCGTCTCTTTTCTTTTGAGTTGGGGTTGTGTATATTACTATAAGAAAGGGACAGGGCCATATTTAATCTCTCACTGGAATACCCCGATGGTACTTTGGAGTAATGCAGGGGATAACGACATAATGTCATGTTTTGTAGTTCATCTGAGGTTGTATTTACCTCATTTTTTAGACCTGCTGGTGAGGTTATTTTTATTATCCCGATATATAAAAACTGAAAGAGGTTGTACTTTATTTTTCAGACGACTTTAACTGGGTGAAGAAACATTTCAAAGGGGGTGTACATTATTGAACAGTGTTTGAGAACCACTGTTTGAGCTGAGTGGTTTTAGATGTTCCCTGTGATGCTGTAACATAAAGTATTGTAGAATAGAAATCACAAAGAAGATTTACTTTCCTTTTGCTGTTTAAAAATCTGTTACATCGTGTAGCATCAGGTCAGACTGAATTTCAGCTCAGTGGAAGATCATTTATTAGGAAGGCGCACATCAGTTTATTTGTTTTGGCTCAATCAGTAGACTGACTGGATTAATGTGGGCTGCAAAAAGTCTTCGGGGAATGTAAAATCTCATCGGTCCATTTCATTTTGTACAATCAGAAAAAAACGTTGAAAATCTTGGGTAAGTTGATCTTCTTTGAACCCTCCCTTATTGCTTGTAGGGTAAAAATCTGTGCTGAATTAAATAGTCTGTAGAGCTAAAATGTTAAAGTCCTGTGTAAAATCTTTATGCATTCATGTGGTTTTGCTCTAATTTTCAGACAAGTCCTCAGCATGGATGACAGTGGACACAGCACTTTTTGTCATGTCAGCTGGTGAAACTAAAGAAGACACAAATTTAGTGTGTTTCACTGAGTCAAAAGACAAAGAAGTAAGTTTGGCTGTCTTAACAGGTCCGTATTATTAAAGTCCCATTGGGACTTGATTGATATAAAAGCCAGACCCAGATCCACTGATATCATAAAAGCTGGAATCATTTGGGAAGCTGAAATGTGATGATATTGTATGCCAGGATATTTTTGGTGTTGTCTGTTTACTGTGCAACCTCTTTTTTTCTATCTCTGTAGAAGTATATTTGGAAAGGGGAACTGAATGCTGGGACATACCACCTGCTTCCCTTCACCAGTGGCTGCAGGTTAAAGAAAAGGAGCAGAAAGAGCCCTTCTGGTAAACCCGTGGAGTTGTTCTACAGGACTGACACAGAAGAACTAGACCTGACCAGGGAGTTCAGGTGAGGCTGTCTCAGTTTTACAGTGTTTGACTGGTGAGAATTTCAGTGTTTACTAATCTATAAAATGTTTATAAAGCTCAGTGGATCCACACTGGGATAAAAGTGTGCCGTGCTTTGCTACCTCTGTTCTTCTCACAGGACCTGAAGGAGTGAGGACATCTGAAAAAGTTGAAGTTGGCTGCCTGCAGGTCTGCTGATATTTCTGTGTTGCTCTGTTTCTGCCACAGGGAGGTGCTGTCTGACATTTTTGAGATTATAGACCTTGATGGCAATGGTTTGCTCAGCCTGGAGGAGTACAATTTCTTTGAGCTCAGGACCAGCGGAGAGAAGTGTGACAAGGATGCCTGGGCCGTCTGCAAAGGTAAAAATTATGAAATTAATATGAAATTAATTGGAGGAGAAGGCGCTATTACAGTATTATATTGATATTACGGTGATATTAAAGCTGTCTTCTACCTCCTTGTGGTAACAGAAAACTTTGATATGAGAAAGAACCAGCTGACACGACAGGGATTCATGGAGCTGAACCTGATGGAGGCCACTGAGAAAGATGGAGACCCTGCAGACATGTGGGTCACGCTGGAAGCTATGGGTTACAACCGTATGCTGGAGCTGGTAGAGGTAGGTTTGCATATATGGTTTTAGTCAGAATACATAAACATACATCCTTGGCATACATGCAATAGCCTGATATCAGGCACACATCATGACTACTTACTACATAAACCCTCCCTCCCGCTCCACCAGGCCTGTCCATTCCAGATAGACGTATACTGTGAAAGCACTCAGCCATCCATCCAGCCCCTCAGCATGGATTCAGGGCCCAAGCTTCTGAACCAGGCGCTCCAGAAGTCCATCACAGCTAGAACAGGGGCCAAAGCACTGAGGGGACACGACAATGTGTTCATCTACACCTACAAAGGGGAGCACAGGATTTCCTCCCTCATTACCAACAAGGTAGAGTACAAAATTTGTGTAGGAGGAATTATAAGAATGTCACAGATAATCCCTTAAATAAAAATGGTGTTCGTTTAGAGCATCAATGTGATTGATACTTGTATTTGCCAAACATCTGCAGTGGATAGCACTACCCAAACCTTACTGTCTTAATACAGTCAACTGCTATAGAGACGCACTATTCATTTGTAATTGTTATGCAGCAGCAGTGTCCTTTCTCATCGCAACGAGAGCGACTCTAAAAGAATGATCCAGTGAAGCAAAGCAGCTACTTTATAAGAGTGCACCTGATTATCATGAGAATGTTTAGCTTTATTCTGTGTAATAATCAGTTGCACACTGACTGCTTTGATTGCAGACAAACCAGAGCGTGACTGTGCATGTGAACAACGAGCAGAGCAGGAACTGCTGCAGTAGCAGAGGCATGACAGTGTTTGCTGTAGAAGTGCCAGCCAGGACTAAAATGGTAAGTAGGCATGGTAACAATGCTGCTTTGCTAATATTATAATGAATTTATAATCATTATTATTTTATTAGAAGAAAAAAGACACTTTAACATTTAAGTTATTCACTCCATGTAAAAAGCATGATGCAGGATATTGATGATTTCCTGTAGGTGTGCCAACATGTTCTACCCATCAATGAAAAACAGGACTGGATCTACAGCTGTGTGGAGACCATACTACCCGGAATGTAAAGTCCAGCCTGAATGGACAGCTCTTTATATTCTGGCTAAAATGTATTCGTCAAGGTTTTAAATGTGGGCACTAAAGAGCGATTTGTTCTATATCTGGCATTATATCATGAATGTGAATTATCATAAGTTGTTCTAGCTCTGCTTTAATGATTATGTGTATTTTTTTACTGTGAGAAATGGCTGAGTGCCTAATCATTTCAGCTGCCTGACTTGTTGCCTGGCCTGTAATATTGAATTTGTAGGTAGTCGATGAGTTTTGTGTAACATCTGGTTATAATGGAGACGGTTAACAATTTTCCTGCTGTTTTAAGTTGTTTTCTTTTTCCTTCTGTTGTTTTATTATTATTGTTATTATCTTTATTATTTCTCTGTGTTGAATTTGTCTTTGTTACTTTGTTATTACTGTGATACATGGAATCAAGGATTGAAGATTAAGGGTTTAATTTCTAACATTTAGAAAATCATGTCATTATTATCATGTCACAATAGAGTGTTATGTCATTATTAGGGACACAACACTTTCTTATGTTCATTTTTTTTTTTATCACTCTTGTCATGTAACGGTGGATTTTACTTATGTTAATATTGCTGAATGTCATTACCATCTTGTTTCGACAGAACAGATAAGAAAATTAAAGGAAAAGAACAAAAGTCCTTCTGTTCACATAAATGTGTTTGAAAATTAGTAATACTAATTATTTGAAAAAAATCTCTTACAGCAATATTGAAAATTCCTGTCAAGGATTCATTAAATTTGACATTAGAGAATTATCAGCAAGTTTTCCATAAACACAGGAATGTCATTCTGGCTCCAACATTGTCTCCTGGAATTAGAGACACTTGTAAGTACATGTTTAGCTGATTGTGGCCATCACTGAAGTCATTAATTTTGTTACATAGTCTTGCAGTTCAAGAATATTTATAAAGAATCAGAATGATTTTAGGCACAGATAACAGTTGTGAAAAGCAGATTTTCAATTCCAATTGTGAAGAAGACAAAAACTGATCCTAGTTCACACTGAACTGCAGCAGTTTAAATGCTGTGGATGTTTGTTGAATGTAACCAAGAATTGTGCCTTAACTTTTATTCAAGCTTTGCAGACTATACAACCGTGCAGTTATTCATCCATACTCTTTACAGGGTATGGAGGGGTTGGGGATTTGGGGGTTGGCAATGAAATGCATTCCTTTGCATTGCACTCGGGTCTAAGCTTTATTTGCCCTTGGCCTTTCTAGTCGAGTACAGTGTTGACCTTCTATTTATATCTCTCAGGCCATTATTTGACCTTTGACTTTCTCTACTGAAACAGTAGAGCCAGCTCACTAAATGTCACATGACATGTGAGATGCATTTAATGTTTCAGGCCCCTGTCTGCTCTTCTTTTCCCAACATAGGGGTTTGGTGTCATTCAGCTGCTTGCAGTTGGACAGTGGCTTTGCCAAACGACTTCTCCGTTATGTGTGTTTTACAAGAGATTTAGTTTCTTTTTTTGCGTGTTGCTAGTTACAATAATGGAAATCCTTCACTTGCATGCAATCTGTGTGATTTGTGGGTTGCAAACTCTTTAGCAATTGTTTTTGTAACAGTCTGATTAACATCATTAATTCTTTTTCCTCACATACTTTTGTTCATCCCTTGATACACTTCTGGAAACATTTCTTATGAAGAACAGATCCCTGTTCTTTAAAACCAGGAACCCACTCACACATTGATATTTACTGCTAATCCCAGAAGTTCATATTTCTTGTAATACTGGTTTGTTTTTCTCAATGAAATTAATTGGGTTCAAATTTGTGTTCTAATGTTATAGTCGGAAACTTTTTTTCCCTGCAACTGTTAATATGCATTTTATAAATGTATATCGTAGTGTACAAAAGTGTTACCGCTCTTTTTTTTATATATAGCATTAGTCAATGCTGTTCATGTCCGTTAACACGGACGTGAACAGTTTACGTATAAGAAGGTACCTAACTCAAGAGATGACCCATTGTTGTGTTTGCACATAACAGACAACACAGCAAAAAACTAGCAGCTTGTTGGAAAAATCCAATTTGTTCCATTTTTGTTTTGTTGAGTCTATGAAAAATCCCAATAATAAAACAGTTTGACAGGCTTTAAATAGTATGTATGCACCAACAATATAATTCTGAAATAGCTAATTGTTGAAAACTTGGAATATCTCAGCATGGTGTGCAATGTCCTTAAAGGAAATTGGGCAAGTGGAGGACAAAAGAAGATATGTCAGTCCTGAAAAAACAGACTACAGCAGATGAACAGTATCTGAAAGTCATATTTTTAAGAAACGGGGGGAAAAAAATCCAGACACAGCACCAGAGAAATGATTAACCTTCAATTGATCCATCTACTGTTCACTGAAGCCTCATCATGGGGCAGGGATAGCTCAGTAGGTAGAGTGGTTGCCCCATGATCGGAAGGTCGGGGGTTCGATTCCCCTTAACAGCTACCCTGAGGTACCCCTGAGCAAGGTACCGTCCCTACACACTGCTCCCCGGGCGCCCAATGGCTGCCCACTGCTTCACTGAGTGAATGGGTTAAATGCAGAGAGCAATTTCCCCACGGGGCTCAATAAAGTACAATAATAATCAGAATTGGTCTCAGTAACCAATGGAAATGGGGAGAAAAGGCTGAGGTATGCCAAATTACACAAGAAAAGGACTGAAAATCAGTGGCAACAGGTATGACTGAGCAATTAATCCAAGTCTGAGATTTGTAGTTCAAATCATCATCAGTATTTACAGAAAAGATCAGGAGAGAGGTGCAACAGTGAGCCCACAGCCATATGCAAAACATATGGAGCCTCTGTTTTTGTAGTCTGATCCCAAACACAATTCAGTGAAAGCATACCTAGATAGAAGAAGACACAATGGAATACTATCAGTCATGGATTTGCCTCCACATAGACTGAACCTCAACATTATTGTAGCAGTGCTGTATTTATGTTTACGTTTGCACATGTTTCTATAAATTGTTGCACCTATTTTCCATTTCTCAGCACAATATGAAGAATTTGCACAGTACTTCTGTACTTAAGGACAACCTTCTGTTTTGACAGATCTGATGGTAAACTTTGTTCTACTTACAGTGGGGCAAAAAAGTATTTAGTCAGCCACCGATTGTGCAAGTTCCCCCACCTAAAATGATGACAGAGGTCAGTAATTTGCACCAGAGGTACACTTCAACTGTGAGAGACAGAATGTGGAAAAAAAAAAATCCATGAATCCACATGGTAGGATTTGTAAAGAATTTATTCGTAAATCAGGGTGGAAAATAAGTATTTGGTCAATAACAAAAATACAACTCAATACTTTGTAACATAACCTTTGTTGGCAATAACAGAGGTCAAACGTTTACTATAGGTCTTTACCAGGTTTGCACACACAGTAGCTGGTATTTTGGCCCATTCCTCCATGCAGATCTTCTCGAGAGCAGTGATGTTTTGGGGCTGTCGCCGAGCAACACGGACTTTCAACTCCCGCCACAGATTTTCTATGGGGTTGAGGTCTGGAGACTGGCTAGGCCACTCCAGGACTTTCAAATGCTTCTTACGGAGCCACTCCTTTGTTGCCCGGGCGGTGTGTTTTGGATCATTGTCATGTTGGAAGACCCAGCCTCGTTTCATCTTCAAAGTTCTCACTGATGGAAGGAGGTTTTGGCTCAAAATCTCACGATACATGGCCCCATTCATTCTGTCCTTAACACGGATCAGTCGTCCTGTCCCCTTGGCAGAAAAACAGCCCCATAGCATGATGTTTCCACCCCCATGCTTCACAGTAGGTATGGTGTTCTTGGGATGCAACTCAGTATTCTTCTTCCTCCAAACACGACGAGTTGAGTTTATACCAAAAAGTTCTACTTTGGTTTCATCTGACCACATGACATTCTCCCAATCCTCTGCTGTATCATCCATGTGCTCTCTGGCAAACTTCAGACGGGCCTGGACATGCACTGGCTTCAGCAGCGGAACACGTCTGGCACTGCGGGATTTGATTCCCTGCCGTTGTAGTGTGTTACTGATGGTGACCTTTGTTACTTTGGTCCCAGCTCTCTGCAGGTCATTCACCAGGTCCCCCTGTGTGGTTCTGGGATCTTTGCTCACCGTTCTCATGATCATTTTGACCCCACGGGATGAGATCTTGCGTGGAGCCCCAGATCGAGGGAGATTATCAGTGGTCTTGTATGTCTTCCATTTTCTGATGATTGCTCCCACAGTTGATTTTTTTCACACCAAGCTGCTTGCCTATTGTAGATTCACTCTTCCCAGTCTGGTGCAGGTCTACAATACTTTTCCTGGTGTCCTTCGAAAGCTCTTTGGTCTTGGCCATGGCGGAGTTTGGAGTCTGACTGTTTGAGGCTGTGGACAGGTGTCTTTTATACAGATGATGAGTTCAAACAGGTGCCATTCATACAGGTAACGAGTGGGGGACAGAAAAGCTTCTTACAGAAGACGTTACAGGTCTGTGAGAGCCAGAGATTTTCCTTGTTTGAGGTGACCAAATACTTATTTTCCACCCTGATTTACGAATAAATTCTTTACAAATCCTACCATGTGAATTCATGGATTTTTTTTCACATTCTGTCTCTCACAGTTGAAGTGTAGCTCTGGTGCAAATTACTGACCTCTGTCATCATTTTAAGTGGGGGAACTTGCACAATCGGTGGCTGACTAAATACTTTTTTGCCCCACTGTATGTTGATCAAACACTGTGAAGCAAAAGGCAAACAGCAATGGGTCGAAACTGGCTATGTCGCAAGCGTTACCCTGCAAATAATCATACATCTTTTTCTATGAGTATTGCAGGTGTAACTTCGTTCTCACACAATAGAAACTGCTTGTTTCATACAGTGGATGATGAACTGTAGGGAAGATTTGTATTCTCACTCAGTGTTTAAATTTGACCACTTTAAACCACCGAAAATGATCACTTTACGAATAAAGAGTCTACCATAATTCTGTATTCATTAATGTTATAAAAATGTATGTATAACACTATTTAGATCTTTAAAAAAATGCAAAATATTATTGTTTTTGGTGTTAGTGGCTAATACATCTCAGACACTTAGGGGATGGATGAGATTTCAATAAATCAGACCATTGATCAAAAAGCTGGGTGTGTGACTTTTAAAAATATAGTGCAAATAAAACAACACAAATAACATATTTTTGTATTATTTAATATCCAACATGAGCTCCTGAGTTGTGATTATAGCGTTTCATCAGTAACTTTATCTTAATGTTGGTGGGGGGCGTATCCCTACGGTTTCTAGAGTTTTGCCTACAGCCCTGTGGACATTTTCCCCACATATTGCAGTTATAAAAATTCATTTTTAAGCAATATCCAAGAATGGCTGAAAAGCTGTATGAATTTTGACTTTTCTACCTTTCTGTTTGCGCTGTTGTTGAGACTGAAGAACTCTTCCTTGATCCCTCCTTTCTCTTTAAACCGGGAGGGCGGGTGTTTGAAGGGGGGAGTTGCCCGGTGTGTACGTGTGGCTGCTCCGACACTGCAGTCGCCTGCTTGTCGGACCGGACTGCGGATTACACGGGGGTGACCATTGGTGCTCGCTGGGGGTCAAAAATGGTGAAAATTACGACAGTGAAGACCAAGCCGTACACGGACCAGAAGCCCGGGACTAGCGGTCTGAGGAAGAGGGTGACGGTGTTTCAGCAGAACCAGCACTATGCGGAAAACTTCATCCAGAGCATTATCTCTGTCATCGAGCCTGCCGAGCGCCAGGCGGCCACTCTGGTGGTGGGAGGGGATGGGAGGTTTTTCATGAAAGACGCTATTCAGCTGATCGTCCAGATTTCAGCTGCCAACGGGGTCAGTAGCAGAACGACATGTTGTTCACCTTTGCTGTCCTTGCTGTATGTGTGCGTCTAGCTCACTGAGTCTGTTCCTATAGAATAGCTTGTAAGCTAGCAGGCTCACATCAAGCTAGCTGTCAAGTATATCAGATGCATTCCTAAATAACTAGTCTGTTGATTAGTTTGACATTATTTGGTTAGTTTAAAAATTAAAAGTTTGCTACATAGAAAGCTAGAGTAACTTAAGTAGCTTAATGCTAACCGAGAGAACGACCAAATGCTCAAAATATTTACTGTCAGGTCATGTATTATTAACTTGTTAGCATAAATATACGTATTTAAACATGGGTTACGTTCTGCATATTAAAATGTTTCGAGAGGTGCTGTTCAGTTCTATATTAAATGGGTTCATGTAAAGTTATGCAATACTTTAAAGTCAATGACTACAGTTGGGGTGGCTAATCAGCTGCTCTTACAAGCTCTCTTAACCACGAGAGACAGCGCTGAATCCTGAATGACATTCCTGCCTGTATCTGCGCCTTGATATTGGCCCCAGTTCATTCAAACTGTGTTTATGGAAAACTACTTGACTGTTCCATAAGGTCCAAAGCAGTCAGTGAATCTTTGGCACGAATCGCCATCCCCCCTCTGGATTTCCATGCGCTGTCTCCGGTAGCCTGCTTGACCGTGGTGATCTTTTGGATAAAGTGCACGAAGGAGGTCGCTTGCATGTCAGACCCTTACCTCTGACATTTACACCCTGACTCGCCGTTTTTCAATCATTGGATATATTTTTAGGCTCTTGGTCCGTCTTGCCCAACTCTCTAAAAGGGAACAAAACGGGTTTAGATGTTGGGAAAGAAAGCACGATAAGCCAACGTTGTGATGTTTCATTGAATGTGTGGTTACTGGCTGATGTTACTCAAACGATTTTAGGCCATCGGGGGGCGTGGTCTGCAGCCGGTCACGTTGCTCTGCATATGTCTTGTGCATAAATGAGAGATGCACAGTGAGAATGCATCAACATAATATTATCAAACCCTATTACCTTCTTATTTATTTGCAAGGTAACCTCCTCACTCTCTGAGAGGACATATTCATTGTAGTCTAGCCTCGATCTGTGACCTTCCTTCTCATTAGATGGCCTCTGTCCTTCTTGTAGCTAATGCAAAGAAGCATTGCTAAATGGAGGGTTCATCTAATGAAAGTAGGTGTAAGTTGCACGAAGATGGCAAATCTTGGTGGGCATTTGTAATATTAGGAAATCTGGGTGAAATTGTATCATAAGTTACACAGAGATGCACTACTGCCCGTGTGATTGCACAAAGCAAACCATTGTGTGGTTAAATAGACCGCGATAATGCCATGATTTCAAAACTATAAAAGGAGTCAAAATATAACCTATTCTGCAGCACTTGTAAAGCACTGGGCAGCAGGGCCAGCTCAGGTCATAATATAGCTGGCTATAAACAAATGTGATTTGTATGGTGGCCCTGAGAGGTCAAATGCACTGCAGCTTATAAACACAATACAAATCTAAAAAAAATGCTGCAAAAGTACACAAAACGCAATAGAAGTTGAATAAAAAAATGACGGAGGTGACAGAAAACTGAAACATGTGAAGGAATGTACCGAGATCAACTTAAAAGAAGTTGAGGATTCATCTATGTTGTGCTTTGGAAAAAAGACTCGAGCTAATGTCTTTCAATCGCATGATTCATTTAATACTGCATATATGTTTTCTGTTAGGTGTTTAGAGCAACTTGTCATGCACATTATTGTCTCCTCTTAATTACTCCTGTGGTGTTTTGTGAACTGTTTTTTCCTATTTGCTGATATTTTCTCAAGTTGCAGTATGTTTGACCTCTCAGGGCCACTGTAGATTTGCACTTACTGAATTTAAAACATATATAAATGCACACACATCTCTCACTTTGAGGGTCTTACAGGGACAAACTTTTATAGCCAGCTGAAAGCAGCAGTTTTGTTAAATCTGAGTTTCATTATAGTGTAGACTCATCACTCATTAATAAACTGCTACTCGGCTCGGGATTTCAGATTTGAATACCCTTAGTGTGTTAGAGGACCTAATATTGGTTGTAAGAGCCAGTCTGGTGCTACTCACAGCTGCTGTTCAGCTGATCTAACCACTTGGTATTGGGCAATACTATTGTAAAAAGTTTAATAACATAGTCAGGGGCGAGCCCTTGCAAGCTCTTGCATGTAAACAAAATTTATAATGAAATATAAAATGCACAGCTACCCAGTATAATGGTGCAAAGATGGGTGAAATAAGTTCAAGCTGTCATCCAGCAGCAGTGTTTTGGGTTAGCTCCAATAATGATTTGCAAAATCTGACGTATTAAAATAAATAAATAAATAAATAACAAAACTGGAATAATTCAGGATGGATGTTGGAGAAAGGTGTGGATAACCTTCTCAAGGTTAGTCAATGGAAAAGGTGTTTAATTTAGTCTTTTGCATGGAGCATCAGTACCCTTATTACTTCTACATTATGGTTGGAGCTGTGAACAAACACACACTTTTGCCTGTGTCCATTAATTTGCACGTGTGCATCTGTTCCTGCCTGCAGATAAATCACCTAGTGATTGGTCACAATGGCATCATGTCCACCCCAGCAGTCTCCTGTGTGATCCGCAAGAGAAAAGCAGTGGGTGGCATCATCCTCACAGCCAGTCACAACCCCGGAGGCCCCAATGGAGACTTTGGCATCAAGTACAACATTTCCAGCGGAGGTGAGACAAGTGCACAGACCCACTGTTTCTCTAATCACTATAGTCCAAGTCATAGTTTGCTCAATGTTCCATATTTGGGCATTGCCTGGTTTCTAACCAGTGTTTAACTTTGAACGTAGGACCTGCTCCAGAGGGCATTACAAATAAAATATTTGAGATCAGCAAAAGCCTGCAGGAGTATCACATCTGCCCAGACCTCAAAGTGGATTTGTCTAAGATTGGCAAGCAGACCTTTGAAGTGGACACTTTCAAGCCCTTCACAGGTAACAGACCCACGGATGCAGAATCCTATCTTTAACTGAAAGATGAAGAATTAGTTAAATTAATACCAACGTCTTGAACTCTCTTCTCTTTGTAAACACATGTTCTAGTCTATTCAAATCTTGAATACATGTTGCTTTGTAATTTCATGTACTGCTGTGATTTGTACCAGGACTTGTGTGCCAACTTTGCTTTTCCCTCTTGATTTATCTCAGTGGAGATTGTGGACTCAGTTGATGACTATGCAGAGATGCTAAGGGGGATCTTTGACTTTGCTGCATTGAAGGAGCTTCTTTCAGGAGCCAATCACATTAATGTCAGACTGGATGCCATGCATGGAGGTAGGGATGAGCATGTATTAAATCGGTCATTCAAACAGTGGATGCTAGTTCCTAAATTGAATAAATTACCAACAGGCAACACAAACGGAAATAATCTTTGTGCATCACAGTGTAAAGGAAAGTTTGTTCCGTTAGTGACCATGGCAGCATGTGATGTGTGATCCTTTATTAATGGCGCTCTTACTCCCTCTAGTGGTTGGTCCTTATGTGAAGAAGATAGTGTGCGAAGAGCTGGGGTCTCCAGCAAACTCTGCAGTCAATTGTGTGCCCCAGGAAGACTTTGGTGGTCACCACCCTGACCCCAACTTGACCTATGCTGCTGACCTGGTCAAAACCATGAAAGGTGGAGAATATGACTTTGGAGCTGCATTTGATGGTGATGGTGTAAGTTCTTCAGCATTCCCCTAATAAAGGATCATTTAACAGCTGTATTGGCAAGAGCTGGGCGGCAGAGTTATGAAGTCTGGACCTGGATATCAATCTGTGATATGAAATCACTCAGAATGTATTTAATCTAATAAGTTTTCATTCAAAGTTTATATTTTCTTTATTACATGAGTCAATCACAATTTTAGGCCTACTTCCCAGAGTGAGATTGAATTTTGGAACAGCACTTAATGTTGAATGTTTTTAGTTAGCCGTTTTCCTCACCCTTCCTCCTGACAGCTTCATGTTTCATGAAAGGAACAGACCAAATGCTTAACAAAGAAATCACGAGAACTATTTGGTAAACTTGTCTTCAAAATTATCAATATAATCTAAGAAATGTTTTACAAAAATTATATACTTTGGGATTTGAAGGGTTTTAAAAGCTTTTTTTCAGGAAGTACTGACACTAAACAATCTGCTGCCGATTACCAAATCGGAATCAGCATACTTTATTAATCCCTAGGGAAATTATGTGGGTTACAGTTGCTCCAGTACAGTAACATTAACAAAAACAGACTAGACTATTTAACAGTACAATATGTTAAGATATAAGGAATAGCACAATATATACAAATCACCAAATAATAAATATCCAGAGTGTGATTATAAAAAAAATCAAGAAAATTGACAGCTACATTAGAAAAAGGTAAAGAAAAGGGTGTGTGCAAAAAGGATGTAACTATTGCAGTGTTTACAGTGTAAATGAATAAAGTAATATCACAGCTCAGGATTGCCATCTTTTTGTCCCCTCTTCAGGATCGCAACATGGTGCTGGGTAAACATGGCTTCTTTGTGAACCCCTCGGACTCTGTGGCTGTCATTGCTGCCAACATCAAAAGCATCCCGTACTTCCAGAAGACCGGCGTCAAAGGACTGGCCCGTAGCATGCCTACCAGTGGAGCCTTGGACAAGTAAAAACCAAAACAGTTTTTATATTTTTGGGTAAATTGGAAAAAGTGCAAATCAAGAATCTTTTTTTTCCTTATATGATGTAATCTGTGTGTTTCAGTGTGGCTAAAACGCTGCAGATGGACCTGTATGAGACTCCAACTGGCTGGAAGTTCTTTGGGAATTTGATGGATGCTGGTAAACTCTCTCTGTGTGGAGAGGAGAGCTTTGGCACTGGTGAGACTCGGTCATCACATTTTTCTTTTTTTAGCTTTGACACCAGTAAGAATTGCCCCTCACCCAATCACATCTCTCTATGCTAATAAACAGGCTCGGATCATATCCGTGAGAAGGACGGCTTGTGGGCGGTGCTTGCGTGGCTGTCAATCTTAGCCACCAGGAAACAGAGCGTGGAGGAGATAATGAAAGATCACTGGCAGAAGTTTGGCAGGAACTTTTTCACCAGGTCAGAGGAGATGCCTGCATTACGATTTATGAAATGAGAGTTTGAATCCTAAAAGATGAGGGTTTTTAAACACCATTGACAGTGTTAAGAATTTTTAAACACCACTGTCAAAACATTTTTAAAAAACTCTACTTGAGACTATGCAGGAATGGCGCCTTTCAGTGGCAAATTGGAGAAATGCAGCACAAGTGGAGTGCAACAGTTATAATTAAACTTTCTTTACTTTTGTCTCTTCAGATTAAAAATGTGTCATTATCGAAAGTAGTTGAAAATGAGTTCCTATGTATATTTTTAAAATCTTGGTCTAACTTCACTTCCAGGTACGACTATGAGGAAGTTGACTCAGATGCTGCCAATAAGATGATGAAGGATCTGGAGGTGGCAATGTTCGATCCGTCCTTTAAAGGAAAGAAGTTCTCATCGGGTGATAAGACCTACGAGGTGGCCATCGCTGACAATTTTGCCTATACAGACCCTGTCGATGGGAGTGTTTCCAAAAACCAGGTGAGCAGCCTGCAAAACAGACCCCATTAATATTTGCAGTCCACAATTTACACAATATCCTGCAACAGTGCTCCGCTTGCCTCATGTTTTAGAGTTGTTGGGGTTTTTTTTTCCACTTCAGATGCTACTAAGAGTCTATATCCAATTTAAAACAGATTCCATATTAAAATCAGACCTGCTAATGATGCGTTTCAAAAGCTGGCAAAATACCTGATGAGGTCATACCCCTGTGCATACACACATGGAATAACTCCCACCTCGTACATTATATAACCACATGTTACTGCTCAGTCGATATTTGAATTTGTCACCATCTCTTACATCTTTGTTTCTCTTTCGCACTCCCAGGGCCTCCGAATCATCTTCTCCGACGGTTCGAGGGTCATTTTCCGTCTCAGCGGTACAGGCAGTGCTGGAGCAACCATCAGGCTCTACATAGACAGCTACGAGAAGGACGCGCAGAAAATTTACCAGGATCCACAGGTGAGGACAGAGAGGAGTAATCCCAGCTGGTTGGATCCAGGGAGGAAAAAGATTAGACAATGAAGTCATCAGATAGGAAAATAAACAGTTACAAAGTTTTTTTTCTTTTTTCACGAATCTTTTTTATTTGCGTGCGTGTGAATAATTGTTTAGGAGGGAGGGGGGGAAAAAGATATTTATAAAGGTTGTCAGCCCTTTATCCATCTACATCACAGCAGTTTAATATTCACATGGGCTTCTCAACCTTTTGGGTTGCCTGGAATGATCAGTAACGTGTACGATGGCCAGCTAGCACTGGGTGGAGCCCTCAACAAAAAAAACAGGCTGAGAGATTTTATTCAACATGGGAGATGAGATGATGGAGATGTTTGGCCAAGTTTTGACTTATGGCACCTTATCTGGACTGGTAAGAAAAAATGAAGAGTGCAAGTTCCAACTAGACACACTTCATAAAATAATTTTGAATGGTGCAGACAGGGAGGTGATGTAGTACAAGAAAGAAAAAAGTTCTGCTCCAGCTCTTTATCCTTTTCAGCGCTTGGACACTATGAATGAACAGATAAGCAGAAACATACTGCTTCAGAATCGGAGCTTGACAGATAAATAGCCAGCAGGTTAATGGTTCAGTTGGCTGACTTTGGGTGGGTTTGATTTACACACCCATGGGGTGATCTCCTTTCTGTGTGGATTTAGAGAAGAAAAAGTACCTCACACAAAACTGATACAAAAAGCGCTTATTTTATGAATCCGCTGCGTCGTGTTTTGTCACAGTTAATAGTGTTCGATGTTGGTCATGTTTTAGATTCTTCTAATTTAATCGTTCTTAAAAAATAGTAGATGTAAGAATATAGAGTTGAGCCCATAGGTTGTTGGGCAAGGCCACACTTTTTGTAGTTTTGCCTCTGTAGACCACCGAAGTGGATTTGACATCAATCAGTCATCACTCTGTGATAGAAGTGCAGATTTCCAACTCACAAATAACTATATTGACAAGCAGTTTGATGGCCAGGTGAGGCCTGTTAAAAAGTTGGTAATAATAATAATTGAGAGACACCTTAATGAATGGAAATGCAGGTTTACAAGTAGCTGCAAACCACTGGTGGTGGTTGTTGTTTTTAAATTAGATTTGGATTGAGGACCATGAAGGTCAGAAAGTCTGCACAGTTTGGGGGTAAAAAAGTGGAGAGATGAAATCAAGGTTAACTTTTTCAATGGTGGGAAGAGAAAAGTAAGGAGAGACGACTCATAATTCCGATGTTGTGGCTGCCATTGGAACTGGATTACTAGTGCTTATTGATGATGTGACTGCTGATAGAAGTAGCAGGATGACTGTAGTCTCTGCTCAGATTCATTTAAAAGCTGCAAACAGACAGAGCTTTACAGTGCAAATGGATAACCGCCCAAAGCGTACTGCAAAAGCAACACACGTTTCTTAAAGCAAAGAAACGTGATATTCTTCAATAGCCAAGTCAATCACCTGATCACAAGACCGTGGTTCCCAGTTGCTGAATAAAAGTAAATGTCTATCAGGATATCTCAGGGGGGAAACTCAGAATTTGAAGATTTCTGAGGTATTAAAAACAATATTTAAATGTAAAATTAAAGTAATTTGTCCACTTAAAACTGAGCTTCTTAAAAAGGGGCTTAGCATATTTTGGACCAAAGTAGTTTTATTTTGGCAGCTCTTCAGTTGGGCCTTGCTAGTTGAGGTTTCTGCTCATAGCTCTGATACTGGCGGCATTAACGGCAGCTTAGCAATACAGAACCAGAAGAAGCTGCTTTGTACTGAAGGACTTCTATAAACTGAATGACCTGAACAGGAAGTCCGACGTTCGCTGTTCTTTATGTATCTCGTCTAGGCGATCCTGGCTCCTCTGGTAGACATCGCCCTCAAGCTCTCCCAGCTCCACGAGAGGACTGGACGCACCGGCCCGACTGTGATCACATGATTCCGTTGCCACACTGCCTCCGCTCATGCTCAGCAACAGGATACTGACACTCTGTCTGGGGTGACGCTGCCCTTGAATGCTGTCTTGGCTTCAGTTCCTAGCTCTTTTTAAAGAAATAGAGCTGGACAATAACATGCAGGGTGAATACATGAGCAGCTCTTAATTTTTGCATAAAGTCATCCATTTCCTGTCTCTAGTGCTAGTACCCAGTGAGCTTTAATGGTGTTTTCTTTGAAATGTTGGTGAACATCTGCCTGAGGGTTCTGATCTTGTCCTGTAAGCTTAAAATGACATAAATGCATTAGATCATGTTCCGATGTTATGAAGAAAAGATTGGACTTTAGAAACAAGTTTGCTTCAGTAACATGCTCTGTGTTCATTTCAAGAAAAAATGTGCTTAATGTAATGTCAGGAATAATAATGTTGTTGTCCTGCTCTGTTCCTAAACTATATATCATAAAACTGAAAAAGTGCCACACTGACCATAGTTGAGCAGTTAGGGGAAACCTCACCCCTTTCCCTCCACTCCCCACCCCCATACTGACCTGGTGCCTTCTCCTCCTCCTGATCTCCAAAACCACCACATTAGCCTAATGGGATACACCAAACCACAGTTACTGTTAAACCAACACGTCCACCAGTGAATAAAAGAACCTTACATAAAAGGGCCGTAGTCCTGTTTCTTTGTTCTGTTTTTTTTTTTTTTAAATGTTTGTCTAATAAATTCTTGTCATTCATTCGTCTGTCATATTCTCACAAATATGGAGCGGCACTGTACCTTTTCTTCTTGAAAACAGCAGGTATTTAGAGAAGTGGTAACTGCACAGAAACAGATTAAGAAAACAAAGCACTCAAAAGGCAAATGTGAAAGTGTATGTGCGTGTGTGTAGGGTTGTTTAGTGATTGCTTTTTGTTCAGTTTGAAAGTTATTCTATGTAAACGCCGAGATCTTTTCCAGCAGAGCGCGAGCCAAACTGTAGGACGAGCCTGAAGTGCTTCCAAGACGACGATGCCTCTCCAAAGACATTCCTGAGGAAAGCGAAGTATAAACTGATGCGTTCTCTCCCTCCCTCGCAAGTCTTCTTGTTTTAGCAATGGTCTCTGTAATCCTACCAATTAGTTATAGTGGCAGGAAGTTAAAGGATCCAAAACTATGTAACGGCAAATGGAATTTTTTATTTTTAGGGGGGGTGTAGATCAGGAGAAGTTAGGTACTGTATTAGTGGGAACTTTGTTCTCTTTACATGATACACATTTGAAGTTGGTGGCATTCCTCTTCACTCTAAACACAAACAGCTCTACCTGTTTGCACAAATGCCTCCAAAGCCTATAGCAAGTAATTAAAGTTCCTGAGCTGGACTTAACTGTCCAGTCAAGTTGTATTTTCTTGCGGCTGTCTAAAGAGTTTCTTGTTTGATGACATTATGTTACAATTGACTGTTAATACACATTTCCTGTGATTTTTTTTCTTTCTTTTTTTTAAATGTTATTTCATTTTTTTAAGGCTTTAAAACATTTCACGTGGCGCTGTTTTCTATTAAGAGCCATTTCTGAGTAAATGTTTCAAATCTTTCATCTCTTGTTTACGTTAAGATTGCAGATAGGGGGGTTTTAAGGCTGATTGCTAGTCTTCAAAGGTACGTTTGGGACGTATAACTGCCCTAAACAGTTCCTCTCCATCCCCTTAGGAGTCGCAGTAACTGGGTGGAAACGTTTTCATGCTGCATTGTTCAGACCCTGTCAGGCTGACATAGCGCAAAGCATAATGTGTTCCCCTTGTTTGGCTCATAATGGCTTACAGGCTCTATTTGGATTGGCTGTCATTACATCAGGTAATCGCAATAAGGCTTACATTAAGCTGACCTGGTCCAAAGCTATTAGATATCCAAATGGCTTTCTCTGGAGCTGGCATGGTGCCGTGTGGGTTTTTTTTTTAAGAGCAGCCTGTTCATTGCTTTCATACAAGAAGAGGGCGATGTGGCAGACAAAGACACTATTCTCAAAGGCTTTTTGCTCTCTAGTCATGTTAATATAAAGTATTTGAAGTAAAGTAAGAAATAGTTTTAGTAACACTTAAATACATGAGATCCTTTTACTCAGTCATCTGTATCACAATTCAAGGATTGACCTTCATTTTCTAGGTAGTTTGAGAATGCTGAAGGTTAGTATGCTGAATGTAATCAGATTCTGAGGTAGTTTTGACTGTTATGTGCAAAAATGAGCAGCTCTTCTGCTGCACTCTGTGTGATGCATACATGGCATGGTGATGCTTCGGTTAGCACTATCACCTCACAACAAGAAGATCATGGGTTTGAATCCTCAGGGTGACTGGGACCGTTCTGTGAGGAGTTTGCATCTTCTCCTTGTGCCTACGTGGGCTCTCTCCTCCTAAAGATGAAGCATTTGTTGGAGATCTGATTGTGAAATCTGCCTTTTGTTTTAAATTGTCTCTTTTTTTGTTACCACCCTGTAACAAAAAACACATTTCTTCCTATTTTTTTGTTGAGTGTTCAAAAAATGCCAAAGTTAACACAGACATTACAGTAGATAAATAGTATCTGAAAGTAATGTCTTTAAAAATCAGGGAAAAACATCCAGTCCCAGTCCCCAAGAAATGGACTGGTTCTTATACGGCGCTTTTCTACGCTATCTGAGCACTCAAAGCGCTTTATACAACTAATTCATTCACCCTATCACACCCATTCACACAAGCACTTTTTTTTCTAAACTGTTAGTGCCTATCTAACATTCATACGCATTCACACTCTGATGGATGCATCGGAGATCAACATGGGGTTAGTATCTTGCCCAAGGATCTTTGGCATGCAGAGTGGGATCGAACCACCAACCTTCCGGTTAGTAGCTGCTCTACCACCTGTAGCTACAGCTACAGCTCAAACCCTCTATCACTGGGTTAAAAGACCACAGGCCTGTTGCCCGGATGTCTCTAGTCATGAAATCTTTTGAGAGATTGGTTGTGACCTAGATGTAGGACATCACATGTCCCCTGCTGGACCCCCTGCAATTTACCTGCCGGTCCAACAGTTCGGTGGATGATGTCAACATAGTGTTGCACTACATCCTGCAACACCATGACTGCCCTGGCACAAATGCTAGAATTCTGTTTATAGACTTCACTTCAGCTCTTAACACCATCATCCCTCAAGTCTTCCACTCCTAGCCTCCATCTGTCTGTGGATCACAAACTTACTGACAGACAGGAAGCAGATGACATGACGGTTATCAAACTCATCAAGGATGGCGATGAGTCTGCATACAAACATGGGGTTGAACAGCTGGTCCTGTGGTGCAATCGGAACAACCTAGAGCTCAATACGCTCAACACTGTAGAGATGACAATGGATTTCAGGAGGAACCTTCATCCAGAAGTGGTCACCCAATATAGACACAATCGTCAAAAAGGCCCAGCAGAGGACGTTCAACCTGCCTCAGGAGATCTTCAACAATCCAGCCTGTTCTCTGCTCATCCATCACTGTATGGTTCAGATCAGCCACCAAACAGGACAAGAACAGACGACCATGAACAGTGAGGTCAGGAGAAAAAAATCACTGGTGCCGACCGACTTCCCCTCAATTCAGGATTTGTATAAATCCAGAATACGGAAACAAGCAGGCAACATCAGTGCAAGACCCATCACACCCCATTCCAAGTCCTCCCCTCTGGAGCACTGTACAGCACAGCAAGCAGATATATGTACAGTGTTTTTCCACAGGTAGTCACTCTGATGGACACTAATGACACTCACACAGCGTCTGTACCTAAAATATCCACCATCAAAGTGTACTGTATATACTGTTTTGTTTTATCTTATCTTATCCGTCCATCCATCCAGCTCAGTTCCTTGTGTATGTGTAGACATACTTGGTCAATAAAGCTGATTGTCATTATTATATTTTAAGTCTGCTGATGCTTTATCTAAAAATGTAATACCCATTACACTGAATACAACAACTGAAGAAATGTAAAATTTCAAGAAGTTTTCAACACCAATCCTTCCATGTCTGTGTCTGTGTACAAGTTACTGCATATGAACTGCATTTGCATTCTGTGTGCTCTGTTTATATGCATTTTAAGGTGGATTTGTGTGCGCTCTCTGTACCTGCATTGTGCATCTTGCTTTTGTTTTCATTTGGTACAAAGAGCAGATGAATGTTACTTCTCATAAAAACACCTTCCATGGCTGCTGTGAAGCATCTCTCATGTGCTGGCCTTCTTTTTAATTACTCACTGTACAGCAATAAGCCAAAAAACAAAAACAAAAAATCAGCACAAAACCCCCCCAGCTCAGAATAGGCGTGGTTCAAGAGACCTTTGAAGGTATTCTGTGGTCTCAGGATCCAAGACCACGGAAACAGATGACCCAGTTTTGAACCACATCTGCCCGTTATAGGCCCTTTAAGCAATGAGCAGAGGTTAGGATGGGCGCTTTGATCTGTCTTTTGCTCATGCTGTTCCATTGGTTCCACAGTCCCAATGAAAAGTCTTTGCTCTACTTATATAATGTAAATGACACTATACTGTATATATTTTTAATCTAAAGACTGGAAAAACATAGTGTTTTTATTTGATGTTCTAGTTCATTTTCTAGATGTGAACAAGTTTGAGCTCAGTGTGTGATTTTAAAAATGTCTTAGACACCCTAAAAAATGGCATTGATGGATGTAGAGGCACCGCATGAGTCATCGCCATCTTTACACTCTCAACTTTCCGGGTGTGGAGCTGAAGTGTACAGGATGATGTGTGAGGCTATAAAAACTGGGACAAGATGAGTTCTGACCACACAGTTTTACCAAACATTGCACGGAGCCTGGATGTGGTCCAGTTAGAATCCCTTCCAACTCTTCCTCTGGCTCTGCAGGTAATAAGTCAACAAATACTCCAGGAGACACCACACTTATGCGGCCCATTGTCCTGTGGAGTGTGTGTTTGATGAAGGGGCTATGGGGAACCGTGTCAGAATTTAAGATGAAAGAAACGTGGGTGCTGAGGTCTTACCACAAATCAACAAGCTAAAATTTACCGTTGCAGACGAGACAAAAAAAAAGTCATTCTCGCATCGCTCCATTTATTCCCACTCCATACACAAATACAAACAAAACAAAGAAGATGTACACAACAATCAACTGCAGCCCTTTACTCTCCTGCTCACTGGAACTTCACATGATTTAGGACCTTGTAGAGACAGGAAAAGGACAATAAAGCGTTGCCTTGGCACCGTTGCATACACTGACCTATTTCCTGGAGTTTCTCTTGTAGGAAATTTGATATCTTTTCAGTTCCTAATTGTATATCACAAAGGTGCTGCCTGCTCACAGTGAAGAACTGACAGAGGGAAAGAGGCCCCTGCAGTTCTGCATGATGCATGCTGTTGTATCAGCACAGATTGTAGTGTGTTCCTTAAGAAGTTACATTTTGTTTTGGGGGGTTGGTGGGGGTGAACACAGACGACGCAGTGAGGCCAGACAGTCTGTCAGCTGTTTAAAGATGTCTAAACTGTGGTGAAAACCGTCCTCAGTTATCCGCCGCTCAAAGAATGCGCAAAGTGCTAACACATTTTCAGCGTTATTGCAAGGAACGTCAAGTAAAAGTGCATGCTGTTAGTGTTATTAGGATATAAAGAAAGAGAGAACATAGTGAGAAGATGTAGGAAGGCCATTTTTAAGGCCTATCATTATCGCCATCATCAACTTTCATGCTCTTTTATTGACTGAGACATCATCGCCTGGTTTTTAACAAAGAGCCTCCCTGTCCGACTGCTGTGGCCACAGCAGAAAGCCCAAGGGATCTGCTCTTCAAAGAGCCCTTTAGAACCCCGCTCCACTCCGACATGAAAGTTCGAGGATTTCAGCATGCATGGTTGCAATTTTAATAATCTTGTCCTGCTTTGGTCAAAATGAAGTCGACAGACATCAGGCAAAAAGAAAAACAGGCCAATATTAGATGTAAACTCACTACTTGGTCAGTGCAATAGCGAGGTCTCCCCCCCTCCAAAGCCTCCTCCACCCTGCTGAGTCTCCCTACTGTGGAGAAAACCTAAACACTCATCCGGCTGCTTAAACTGAAAATCTCGAAAGGTGCTTCGCAGAGGGGGAAACGGGGTTTACAGATGGTGCACGTCACCTCACACTTTTCTGCAGACTGCAATCAGTCATGCCCAATTTCTTCTGGTTTGACAGTTATTTAGGGTTATTTAGTTTGAATTTGCTGTCCGTGTGATACCGCTGGAGAACAAAAGACCTTTGTTGCTTATGTGAAATCATGCAGATGCAATAAAGGTCTTGGGTCCTCAAGACACTCCACCAGAAGTTCTCAAAGTGGCGACCTGACATACAGTGGGGCAAAAAAGTATTTAGTCAGCCACCGATTGTGCAAGTTCCCCCACTTAAAATGATGACAGAGGTCAGTAATTTGCACCAGAGGTACACTGCAACTGTGAGAGACAGAATGTGAAAAAAAAAAATCCATGAATCCACATGGTAGGATTTGTAAAGAATTTATTCGTAAATCAGGGTGGAAAATAAGTATTTGGTCAATAACAAAAATACAACTCAATACTTTGTAACATAACCTTTGTTGGCAATAACAGAGGTCAAACGTTTACTATAGGTCTTTACCAGGTTTGCACACACAGTAGCTGGTATTTTGGCCCATTCCTCCATGCAGATCTTCTCGAGAGCAGTGATGTTTTGGGGCTGTCACCAAGCAACACGGACTTTCAACTCCCGCCACAGATTTTCTATGGGGTTGAGGTCTGGAGACTGACTAGGCCACTCCAGGACTTTCAAATGCTTCTTACGGAGCCACTCCTTTGTTGCCCGGGCGGTGTGTTTTGGATCATTGTCATGTTGGAAGACCCAGCCTCGTTTCATCTTCAAAGTTCTCACTGATGGAAGGAGGTTTTGGCTCAAAATCTCATGATACATGGCCCCATTCATTCTGTCCTTAACACGGATCAGTCGTCCTGTCCCCTTGGCAGAAAAACAGCCCCATAGCATGATGTTTCCACCCCCATGCTTCACAGTAGGTATGGTGTTCTTGGGATGCAACTCAGTATTCTTCTTCCTCCAAACACGACAAGTTGAGTTTATACCAAAAAGTTCTACTTTGGTTTCATCTGACCACATGACATTCTCCCAATCCTCTGCTGTATCATCCATGTGCTCTCTGGCAAACTTCAGACGGACCTGGACATGCACTGGCTTCAGCAGCGGAACACGTCTGGCACTGCGGGATTTGATTCCCTGCCGTTGTAGTGTGTTACTGATGGTGACCTTTGTTACTTTGGTCCCAGCTCTCTGCAGGTCATTCACCAGGTCCCCCCGTGTGGTTCTGGGATCTTTGCTCACCGTTCTCATGATCATTTTGACCCCACGGGATGAGATCTTGCGTGGAGCCCCAGATCGAGGGAGATTATCAGTGGTCTTGTATGTCTTCCATTTTCTGATGATTGCTCCCACAGTTGATTTTTTCACACCAAGCTGCTTGCCTATTGTAGATTCACTCTTCCCAGTCTGGTGCAGGTCTACAATACTTTTCCTGGTGTCCTTCGAAAGCTCTTTGGTCTTGGCCATGGCGGAGTTTGGAGTCTGACTGTTTGAGGCTGTGGACAGGTGTCTTTTATACAGATGATGAGTTCAAACAGGTGCCATTCATACAGGTAACGAGTGGGGGACAGAAAAGCTTCTTACAGAAGACGTTACAGGTCTGTGAGAGCCAGAGATTTTCCTTGTTTGAGGTGACCAAATACTTATTTTCCACCCTGATTTACGAATGAATTCTTTACAAATCCTACCATGTGGATTCATGGATTTTTTTTTCACATTCTGTCTCTCACAGTTGAAGTGTACCTCTGGTGCAAATTACTGACCTCTGTCATCATTTTAAGTGGGGGAACTTACACAATCGGTGGCTGACTAAATACTTTTTTGCCCCACTGTATTTCAGTGTCCGAAATTCACCACTCCTCCACCATAAATTTACTTAAGCAGAAGTATATCTTCAAAAGAAAATTCCCTCTTGCCAGCTTTAAACTCGGGTATGAAAGACTTCTTACATGTAACGAGTTAAAGTGCAGCTGAACACTCATTTGTCATGAATTGCCATATTTATTTACATGAACTGACCGCAGCCCTGGTTTCGATCAGAGGATCAGGCAGCTGTTTCAGTCGGCTGCTTTATATCTCTCAACCATCGTAATCAATGTATTCCTAATTTCCTCAGCTACTCCAGTAGTTGCAGACCAAGGAGACTGCAAAAGTGTGCTGATATACAATCCACGGCATTAAAGAAATTTAACACAGAACAGTCTTGAGAGAGCTTGAAGTTTCTGGATTTGCTTGTTTGTGAGTATTTGATGGTTTTAACTGAAACTTCATTTAATCTGTCATTTCAAGAGAGACTTGAGAACAATAACAATTACAAGAATGCAGCTAGCAGATGGAAATAACATAAATAAACAATACAAGAAATGGATAAAAACAGTTGCAGGAATCATAAAGCGTGCAACAATGACGCTTTGAGAACACCAAGGGGTGTAATTCATTTTAGGACAGCTTACAATTCATACCATTTCAAGTTTAAGGTAACTGAAAACAGTTTTTCCAATGTCAGCGGATATCTCAGGTTAAACAAGAAGACTGGTTTTGTAGTTGGAAAAAGACAGCAATCTTTCAATTCGAGACAAGAGTCTTGTTTATTTAAAGGTGTTCAGTATAAGTCAGTCAAATTAAATCCCCAGGGACTTGTAAGGATCAGCAATTAAAGTTTTGGCTACAGAGTGAACAGAGTCACACAGTGGAGAATAATGTGTCTAAAGGGCACTTGTCATACTAACTGCCAGCTCCATGTTTTTAATTGTCAGGTTCTGCTGGAGTATCTTTGTGTGCTTAACAATTCCAAACAATCCTTATTTGTCACACTGGGCCTCTGTGCAGACACTCAGTTCGCCCACGGACTGAAACAGACCTTTTTAGCTCCATTTCACCTATCTTTAAATTTGACTGACTGCCTCTTGTAGACAGAAGGTTTGAAAAGCATGTGGGTGGGGCTTCTGTTCCCACAACCAGTGCTGTGAGCCTGAGATGGCCACATTAGGGATATCTACCTGAAGATGAGCATTTAGGGAAGTCTGAACCCCTGAGAGCTTTTGGCTCATTTGGGTTGCTTTGCACATATGATGAGATTATTATTGAAACTTTGTTCATGTTTAATGTGATCCATTTATTACTATAACAGATTAAATAATAATAAACGCAGACCAAGTCAGCTTTAAGGACTTTAGTTAATTTTCTTGTGTCTGTTTCTGTTTATTTGTGTGTTTTCTATGTTGCAGTGCACTGACCTCTTAGGGCCACTGTACAGACCACTGAATGCACCAGGGTTTACGGTGGGTTAGAAGAGTGTTATCCCTGTACTCTGGGATGACTTTGAGTCTATATGGGTTTAAGAAAGGGAAAGAGGATCATGAGACAGGCATGACATGTTCTGGACTCTTGGGGCTGACAAAGTGCAGGGTAAAGTACTGCTGCTTGCGAGCAACCCACTTCTTGAGTCTGGCAAATAATTCAGTGTCGAGCATTATTTATGCACACTGTTCCTTTATTCTGTTACAGCTAAATCAAAACATACCTCAGAGAGGATGATGTTTCCCTCTAATGAGCAGAGGTGGGTCGCTGCACTGGAGAACCAGAGATACTAAATTGCTACCATTCTTTTTCCTGCTCCCCAAAATGGCTTTCAAAATCCTCCGTGCACACACACACACACACACACACACACACACACACACACAGAATCCAGAAGTCAGCAGAGTGAAATTAAACAGAATGTGGATTTACAGAGGAGAAGTGAATTTGGTCAGTCGTATTGTAAACGTCTGAATAGTTATACTGAGATGTGTGTCTGTGTGTGTGTGTGTGTGTGTGTGTGTGTGTGTGTGTGTGTGTCCAGGCACAAGAGAACATTGTCTTTTCTTTCTTTTTGTAACTTTCCAGCTTTCATCTGTTTTATACACTTAATGCATGTAAAATGAGTTAAACATTTGCATATGTTGTTTTTTAGTATGTTACATTATTCATCTAATTAAAAATATTAAAGAAAAACTATACTGAACAGCACCAGATGGATCATTATCAGTTAATACAGAGAGATCAGTTAAGCTCCATTTGCAGTTTCTTAAATCACTTTAATTTGATCTTCTAAAGAGTTAGCTCACAGGAAACAGGAAGTGGTGTTCGTTTAAAAAAAAAAAGACTTCAAAAAGTGTGAAGGTTCTACACTTTGTTGGAAAACCTAAACGTTCCCTTAAACATCATTAGTGCAATAAAGCACAATCATAAGGGTAACTTCAGTTCACACTCCTTGAATTTCTTATAAGTGTATTTAGCGTGTATTTTTTTCATTAGAGAATATTTTCCTTCTTGTAACCACTGGACCTTATAAATCATGTGTACCAGTGACAGCTCGAACAAAAAGGCTGTTTAGTGCCTCTCAGCCTGCAGGGAACTGAGAAGCTTTCTTTGGTTATTTAATTACCTCCACCAAGGAAGTTATGGGATTGGTTTGGTTTGGTTGCACTAAAAAAAAAGGGATTTGCATGAACATTTTTTACCAAAGGTGCAGCCGATCTGGATCTGGATCCAGGAACTTTTGAAAGGACTCTTCACCATGGTGAAATTGGGTACAAAGATGCACAGATCTCGCAGTATCTTTACAATCACATGTCAGATTAAAAAGGAAAAAGCAACTGGTAGACTTTGATTTGATGTTCTCAAGAAAATATGACTTCTGGATCCAGGGAATCTGTTTACACGTGGCTTAGAGGGAATGCTGTCTTCTTTTAATTGTTGATTTTTGTTTATTAATTGCTATACTTTATTTATCTGGAAAAGCCCCAAATTGTACATAACAAATATAAAATGGGTCAATATATAAAACTATGCAACCAATATGCAAATTTTTAAAAAAGAACAACAAATACGTTCGTTTTTTAAGTTTATAGGATGCACTTTATAGTTCGATATAAACAGCTGTAGATATAAATTCAGTTGTCGTGAATTTTACGGCAGAGATTTGAATCACTGATCTCTTCTATTAAGCGTTTTAGTGATTGAAGTAAAGCAGGAAGCACAAATGCGGGGTCTCCATCTAAAAACTGAATACTCCTCAGATATTTCACTCACAGATAAAAAAAACACACACGAGGTAGACTCTGACCGCCCTCCGGACAGTTCCTGTAGTGCACGCACGATGGCGACACTTGGCTAATCAGAGCCATGTGGCTTCTGTGGGCACAACTTCTCCCGATGAAGTTTGCTGGAAGGATTGCGCTCAGTCGGAGAGGGAGAGAGAGACAGACTGAGAGGAGGCAAAGCGGAGCTGGGCTCGAGCGAAGAGGAAAGGCACAGAAGCCAGGACAGACGGAGACAGCTTTCTTCAAGAAGCACCAATTTGTTTTCATCCTAGGGAGAGTTTTGGTGGGCTTTGAAAAAACTGCTGAAACGACCTAGAACTGATCAAAACGCCGAGCTTAGAGTGGTTATTATTATTATTGTTGGGGTTATATTACTTTTTTTTGTAGGGGGACGGACTCGAAATTGATTATTGTGTGTGGTGGATGTGAAAAGCGTGGAAAGGTTTAACACACAACCGAAGGAATGTATCTAAACCGGGCAGCGGCGAACCAGCGACTCTGGAGATGTCCACCATGCGCGCTCTGGATCGCCCTGCTCCTCCAAAGTGTCCTGGACCTGAGCGCGTCTGGTGAGTCTCCCAAAACTTTTTTTCCTTAGCCTTCACTTCTAAAATCATCCATTTTCCTACTCTCCTCTGCTGACATTCAACTTTCTAATCTGTCAGCCTTGACGAAAAACTCCTGCAAGGGCTTCCAACATGTTCCCAACGCGCTCCGCTGCGGCGTTGCGCTTCTTTTATTTTAACGTGCTGTAAAGACGGTTCAAGCCATCCATCCCCATGTTTACATTTTGCTTGTATATTTTAGGCCGACTTTTTGTCTGTGGCTCCTGAAATCATCTGTTAAGTGACCCCATACTGCCGGCCATCGTTCAGCCTCTCTTCTCATGCAAATGATCTTTGGTTTTTTAGATTATCGTCCCATTGTCATTCTGAAGGCTCGGCACGGGGAAATACTCCACTCCAGTGGCGGACAATAGGGGGGCTCTTAACGAGTCAGCTGGATGCCCATTGTGCCCACTCTAACCACGCCCCTCAAAAATCTGAGCGTTAAAGATAAGGAATGTGTGAAGGCTTATTTAAAAGGCAAACAACCACTGCATGTAGTGTTAGGTTTGGTTGATGGCGGGAGGGGTTATCGCTGATGAAGGCAGTATGATGGGGATGCATGCATGGGCTCCAGAAGCCTGTGGCCTCTTGGAAACAGGATTCGGTTTACGTATACGTGTATCCTTCAACACAGACATTTAAATAACTCTTTATTATAGTTTATTTGTGTGTCCGGACTCTCTCACTGCAGTTTGCACTGCACAGAGCCATGTGTGCCTGTGCAGTGCTGGCATCTTAAAGTTAAAGATGACCTGATAGCAAATGCGAGTGGCCTGTGGCTGATTCCCATAAGTGTGATTGAACTGAGTTTGAATTGAGTTTGAATTGTTTACGAAGCTGCTCCTGGAAGGCATTTTCCTCCTTTGTCCTGGCTTTTAAGTGTTTATAGTGTATGAAACAATCCTCCCCATCCAGACCAGTAGTGATGAATTGTCTCCGGAAAGTTTTTCGGGGTTTGCTTGGATTATCCCCGTCCTCCATAAATGCCTTTTCAACTGTTATTTACAGTGAAGGTGTGCAGCATTTCCTGTATTGGGCATCAAGCATTTCACCAAGGCCTGTCTTTTTTCTCTCTTTCTCTTTCCTCTCTGTATCCTCAGTCCTCTCTTTTTTTTGCTCTGAGGCAGAGAGGAATGTTAATTCACATTACTTAAGTGGATGAGTTAGCTATAACTTATTCCTCAAATGGAGTTTAATGGTTGAATATGAAGTGGAGAGGAGCCAAACCCCCTGATCCTTTAGGTACTTCATATCTGGAAAGAGACAAGTGGAAATGACTGTTTTTCCCACCCACCCACATACGATCCAGAGGGAAAATACTCTGAAAATTAATTTTGAAATACTAATACTGTTTTCCATGAAGAAAACTCCCATGGCACCCTCTTCAACTAATATCATCTATAAACAAAAAAAGCTTCAGAATCCTTTTCTCCCAGAGATAATCGGCAGCTGCTGCTTCCAGTGACTTTCATTCTGATTTTCTCTCTCCATTTAAATGAATGTCACTTTATGATGAAACTTACTGGTGTGCTGCACATTAATGACACTCATTTGCAAGCTTTTTTTTATCCCTTAATCACAGCAGCTCCAGGATATGTTTGTGGACAATGCTGTCTTTTTCGGCAGAGTCAGAGAGGAACAACAGTGCGGTTTCACTGTAATCAAATGTTAAGACAATAATTCCGGACAAAGTGATCAGGGGCTGTACTGTGGTTGCAACGGAGCAAACGGGACAAAGAGGAATCTTTAAAGTGTGGTCGTTGTTGTCTTTATTTGCCGCCGTCTGGTGCGCTGGGCAGGCTGTGTGCTTCCATTGAAGAGGTCGGAGGTCACAAGTCTGTCACTGTAGTTTAAATGCGAGCATTTCCAGGAAAGGTCAGGCGTTTCCCCGGCCGCAGGGAAGGATTTTGTTTTATATGGTGGACATGCAAAAGGGTGTGCCAATTAGTGGTTAAAAATCTGTGCACCCTTTCAGAAAACATTTTAAACCTAAGGAAATACTTTCTTCATTTGCAGGATTAGACAATGTCAGTTAATGTACACCATTGGCTGATTGTAGGAAATTTGATGATTTTCCCCGTGCATTCCCTCTACTTGCCAAAAGCAGTTTAGGCATCACTATCAGCCCTCAGGGTGCTAAAACCAACAGATCGTGAGATTTTATTCTTATAGGCACTGCTTCACTTGTAAATCACAAATGTTACTGCCATGCATTTGTGCAGAGTGGGGGACAAAAAAAAAGGCCACCTAAAGTTTAACAGGGCTTTTTATTTTTTGTCCAAACATGATTTTATTTTATTTTTTTATTTATTTTTGCTGTGCCAGCAGGGCTTTTTTTTGTTTGAATCACCTGAGTTTGAACCCAGGTGGAACCGCGTGGAAATCAGATTTCAGCTAAAAGCAGCCATGCTAAAAAGTCCCACCTTTTTATTTAAACATGGAGATAAGCACTGCATGTTCATCTGTCGGCTCAGTGATAATCTTATGACAAATTCCTAAAACCAAATGGACAAAAAATGTTTTAAATCCATGTAAACTGTGTAAATGTTCCTGAATGTGGGACATTCACCTCTGGGCATGAAAAGGTCCAGTGCAGGGCAGGGACTATGGGAAATGTGTTTAGAATTGCATTTAGCCGTTTAATAACACTTGGGAAGGCTATAAATCATGCCGGGTGGAGCTGACGCGGTACAGTTTTCAGTGGGACACACTGTTGACAATAAAGGCACTTCACCCCTGGAAAATCCAATTGGTCTTACAGGCTGAGTGTGTAGGAGCTTGTCCTGGTGCGTCTGCCACTGACATGCCTATCTGGACTGTTTTATGTCTCCTGGTGTTTTCTTAGACTCTTATTTGGGGGAACAGACCACATGAAGTGAAAAAGAAAGCTCAGAATTTGTGGTTTCGTTTCTTTTATGAGGACTTGTTAAAAATTTTACATATCAGCCACTCCTGCTGATTTTTATTTTGTATTTTTTAAGCTGCGCAGTGCATGTGATGGCACGTTTCTCACTTTGAGAGTGCCTATTTCAAATTATTCAGCGTTTTATCCAGATGCTCTGGCAAATGTTTGGCTCGGTCTCGAGTGGTACATCTCTTTAAGATCGATGACCCGGCCGCGTCTAAAACTCCACTCCTCCGCTCTTGACATTGCACATTACACTAAGTCAGGCATCAACTGCCGAGGATCTCTAAAAGCTTTTGGCAGACGCAAAAGAATGTGGCAGGAAGCGTGTGTGTGAAAGAGATGTATGTCTTTTTTTTTAAACACACACACACACACACACACACACACACACACACACACACACACACACACACATCTACATATTTTGAGACAGCTTGACTCAGTTCTGAGTGTGCGAAACTGGGAGAAAAAGCATAGACGTTAATTTAATCAGCACACGCCTGTAAATCATAAGCTTAAACTCTGTTTTATGTCACTGATTTAAAGCGCCGGTGTGTAAACTATGTCGTGCACTGGCAATTACCTACTTCCCACTCGTTATTAGGCACATGTGTTTGCCGAGGCTCGGCGTGCCTCAGTGCTGCCACGGGGCAAACTGTTTTGGAGAATATTGTGTGATAATTGTTTAAATGATGTAGAGCCAGCAGGTAATTTGCTTCCAAATGATAATAAAAAGGTTCAAGATATCAAATGACTCTTTGAGTGCAACTTTTTTGGTTGTTTTTTTCCCCCTAATAAGACCCACAATTGCAGTATTCACATAATAGGAGATTCAGAAGAACTTTCCTTATGTTGCTTGGCTGGAATGTCCTGATAATATGCTGTCAGTAGTTGGGTTGTCAAAGGAATTTTTTTAAAAAGGAGAGCTAGATTTGAGTTTCCTTTCTTTTGTATATCTGCTCTGCCAAGTGAGGCAAAAGCCTTTTTTTTGTGAACGACGAGAAGTGTAAATTTCCTGCATTTGCGCAATACTGGCAGAAACCAAAAAAAAGAGAGAAAGAAAAATGCTCCCATTTCCACAAATCGGACTCAGTGGAGCAGGGTGGTGTTTTAGTGGCAAGGTTTTCCTTGGAGAGGCAGCGTTTAATCAGAGGCTAAAAGCGCTGCACTCAGATCCTCTTTGGAGACGTTTGATAAAGTTTCTGCCACTACAAACTGTAGCCAAGCGTGAAAACCTTTTTCCTGCAATTTACTGTCTGCACAGGAGGTCAGCCTGTTAGAAAGGAAAAAACCTCTACAGGGTTCAGGGAACTGCGGTCTGGATTAAGAAAAAAGGAGAAACAACATCGGTTCAGGCTTTGGTGCTGCAGTTGAGGAGCCAGTGTGTAGATGGCACTTGAATGATTTTAGCAGAGTGAGAGTCTAGACTGAGCGGGGAAATAAGCTGCATTAGGGTGGCGTTCTCCAGAGCAGAGCATTAATTGGCCATATTTTCCCGCTCCCGCCGACTGACCTGTACCGTATACGTCCAACCGCAAATGAACTTGCTTTCTATACCTTCCATTTGATACTTTCTGTGTTGATGTCTTTTGGCTGCTGCCTGGAAGACAAATTACTCCTGCCACATTAAAAAAAGAAAAGAAAAAAAAAGCTCTGTGCTGTATTTTATACACACAACACAATGAGTCCTTTGCTGCAGTTGTAAGGTAGGCTTTAAGAGAGAGACTGTGCTGATGACAAAGTGACACTTTAATGAGTCTAATGGAATAAGCCACACATACTGCATATCAATTTTCCATACGGACTTGGCACGGTTTCGCGTTGTGGACCGTGGGGAAAGGGTGCTGCTTTAAAGAGCTCTAAATGTCACTGAAGCCCCACTCCTTGTTCGAGTTTTATCAAATTACTGCTTTGCAAGTGTCCTTCACAGCTCGTGCTTAATATGTGGAGATCATGCTACATTTCATTTAATAAGGGGTTCGGATGAAACATGGCTTTTTAAACTCTCCTGTATGTGCCAGAGTAAATCTTTTTAAGCCCTGTTTGTCTAGCATTAAGGACTTGAGAAACTCCTACTGGAAGCAGACGGGCAGATCTCAGTTCAGCCACAATTAAATCTTTGTACAACACCAGGCTCCCACCAAGGGGATGAAATACCCCCAATTTAATGGGCGTCACTGCCAAAAAAAAATCAATATTTGTTTTCCATGAAAGATATGTTCACTTTATGGATTATTAAGAGAGATGGCACTGTCATATTTGTGTGCAAAACTAGAAATATGCGTGTCGTTTCTTCACAGCTGTTTAAGTATAGGGTTTGGCATTCTCTTTTAATCTGCTATTTTGTTTCTGCATTCAATTAGTAATATGTTAGTCCATAACACTTAAGTCTGAGATAACCTTTCTATGGCTAAAGCTTCAAAATCCAAAGAATACAAAGATCTAAAAGAGAGAAATGCAGAAAGTCATCAGAGTTGTGATGCTTTAACCACACAATGTGCAGCATTTTGCACTAAATCAACTCATCATCTGGTCACAGCAGCTGGACCGAAGGCCTCAGACCCACATCTGTGGTAGCTGCATACTTCCACTTGGGGGCAGTGTCAAAAATATGTGGAACAACTGATTATGGGTGACACAGTTGTCCATATTTGTGTCGATGTGGGTCCTTTAACATTTAACTTGTGTCTCAGAGAAGACAGATGCCACATACACAGACTTTTTCACTGATTTCTCCTCGGTGGTTCTACGACCTTTATTTGTTGTTGTTTTTTTCATTCTTCCTCTTCGTGGTGGACACAACTTGGATAATTCCCTTTCCTGTTTAGGCCTACTTGTTGAGCGCTTGACTTACGCACAGCATAATGTCTGTTTAGCTGCTTGGAGGACTGCACACAAGCCTCTGTGTAGGTTGATTGCCGTGATCTTTTTCTCTCTGTGTGTTAGGGTTAACCAGCCTGAGGAGGAGTGTTCACTTTGATAGGTGACACTGGAGGAATGGTCAAAAGCATTAAACAAGTACTAGGGCTGAACGATTATGGAAAATAATCTAATTGCGATTTTTTGCCCCAATATTGCGATTGCGATGCGATATGCGATTATTTTTTAAGGTCTTTGTCTTCTGTATTATTAAACAAAGACAAGCAATACATCATATAGTATGGCCAATACTATATTACATTAATTTTAAACTGTTCTTTCCTGGAAGACAGACCTCTGTTATGATGACATGAGGTGATGCATGAATTGATGACTGACATTTTTATTTAACTTCTTCAATCACAACAGTATATTTGAACATACACAATAGTTTATTTTTAGCTTACAAACATCTGAGCATAAAGTGCTGACAAGGAACCCTGGTGTAAACATTAAAATGAAAGTCAGTACAATGTGCAGATTGCAGAAATATACATAAAAAAAATCAGTGGCTTTACCACACTCAGTTTTTCGACATCTGTGAACTACTAGACAGTCATTCAATTAAAAAATAATATTAAATAAATAAAACTAATAAATAAAAAATACACACATCTTACTGATCTCTGCAGTCAGTAACATTACACATAAAGTGCAAACATAATAGCAATTGTATAAACACACACACAAACACGCCTTTAAAATTTAAAGGCGTGAAATTGGACGGTCTAGTTCTGATTAGCGTCACCGCTGTCTCGGTGGAGTTTAATAAACTCGGCCGTCTGCTTCTTGCTATCTAAAATATAACCAGACACTGGTGTAAATTCTCGACTGTCTCATACTTCTGTTTAATAAGTTTTCTGTTTGACGTTTAGTCAGCTGTGTGAAAACCAAGGAGGAACCCACCCGGGGGATTAATAAAGTTTTATTTTATCTAATCTAATAACTTTAATCTCAGCCAAACCGATTTACTCACGAACAAACAAAACACTGAAAAAAGCCCAACAATAACATTTTTAGGTTGTCTAAGTGACTTATATATTACGTTTAACCCGAGCAGTGAAACTCCGCGGTGATCTGAAAATGATGTGCCGGGAGTTGTGCCGTTCTCGGCCGCATCAGTAACCCTCGAGCTCCCGGCTAGCTGTCGAGCTGGTGGGTAGCAGACGCCTCTGAAAACGTCGAAGCACTTTTGCAAATATGGGATATCTTGATAAACCGAGCAGATATTTGATGTTTACACAACTACTTTCTCGCCTGAAAATATGTTAAAAGTTTATTTTGTGACCCAGAAAGATTAGTATGAGTAATTTTAAAACTTAGTAGCGGCCGCCATTGCTGGAAACTGGAGTTTGGCTGGGCCGCGCTATGAATTCTGGGATATGGTAGTAATTTGGACAGCCTTCAGCGCGTCGCTGTGACGTAATCGGTCTACAAATGCGGCCTCAGGAGGATGCAGCCCATGAATTTGGACATGTCCAGAGTATAATCGCAGCCTTTGCGGTTAGAAAATTGCACTTGATCATGTCGCGATATTATCGCAAATGCGATATATCGTTCAGCCCTAACAAGTACACAGTGTTCGTGGTCGCAGATGATCTGCATTCTTTAGAAAAGCCTTGCCTATCATTGCATGTTTTCATGGGGACACACAGACGTTTTTTCCCCGCATGATGAGAATCCGAAAATAGTCAACCCCTCTGCTACCTTTCAAAACCATCAGCATGACATCAAAACTCATTGGCACTGTTCCTATCTGGCTGGCAATCACATGCTAATGCTTTTAATTTTCTTTTCTGTACTTTCTCACTTTCCTGGCTGTGTCCTCTCTCTCTTTCTCAAACACACACTGTCTCTTTTGCCCCCTCTCCTTCTCTTCAGTTTCTGAGTGGCTCCTCAACTTTTTCTCCTTTCTTTGCCTGGCTGACTGACATGCTGCTCTTGGCTGAGCTGCTTGTGTTTACTCAACAATAACTGAGAGCAGGGTGGCTCCACAGCAGTTCCTACGCTCTTCAGGGAAACAAAGATAACGACTCGTGCAGGCTTTCTGGCAGGATTGTTTGCCAGTACGCGGCTTCTCATACTAGAGCTGAGATGGAGCGGCATCTTGTGCTGTCAGCTGACGCAAAAACACTTCATTCTTTCAAATGATTCATTGCAGCCATGGCGAGATCATGAGAGGGATCTTTAGCCAGATTTTTCCGTAGTCAACGCAACTCTTGATGCGTCTTTGAGGCTCTGTGGGTAATCTTTTCAGAACGCAGTGGTTACGCGGCAAAAAAAGCACTGGACCATCAGCTCCACAGTGGCATTTGTATAAACTTATCACTCCGCAGTTATTAATAGAACCGTATCACATGCGTTTTTCTCACAATTTCCAAAATCATTCCCAGCAGATCCTTCGCTCAAATCTTTATTTTTCTTACTTTTTCTCTCTCTCTCATTTTTTTTCATGCCTCTGGAGCGAAGCCGTAGCACACGCCGAAAGTGCTCGGCATATAGACTTCAGCCTGCTTGCAAAATACTTAAACCAGACACATTTGGGCTTCAGGAAATTTGATTTTACGGGGCATCGTATGATTTGTGTTCGGCTTGAATAAACTGTGTGCTTCCTTGTTGAATGTGTCTGTTTAGGCTCTCGTGCAGGCACTCAGGAGGTTTTTATGTTTGTATAAGATGCAGAGAGAAGTGTTTTCCTGTGTCTTTGGCCTGTCATTGCTTTGTGATTACATTTAGTGGCCACAGAAACTGTAATCCCGTCGTTGCCAGAAGCTGAAGCATTTTTCCCTTTTGGGGATTAAAAAGGTTTTTAGTGTAAAGCTGCCAGTTTAACAAGTCGATTTGGCCACTAAACAGGTTTAGGGATCTGCTAAAACAACACTAAGCTCCTTTCACTTTATTTATGTGTTTTGTTTGTTATTGGGGAATAAAAATGCTCCAATCAGCAGGCTTTGAGCTCTCAAACTGACTGAAAGAGAAACACATTTCTGCCATACTGGCTTCTCTTTATTGGCTCCCTGTTAATTGCAGAATTTAATTCAAAAGCCTTCTCCTTACAAACAAGGTCTTGAATCAAGCCCCATCATATCTTAAAGACCTCTAGCATATCACCTCCCTGAGCCTTTTTCTGTTTGAGGTTTATTCCTGTTAAAAGGGAGTTTTTCCTTCCCACCGTCGCCAAATGCTTGCTCATAGGTTTCATTCTAGTATTGCAGGATCTTAACCATACAATGTCAAGTTCCTTGAAGCAATTATTGTTGAGATTTGGAACTATACAAATAAAACTAAATTGAATTGAACTTACTTTGCCACTATTTCCATCTTATTCCACCTCTATATTCTATGGATATATTGGTATTGCAATGTAACTCAATTAATGCAATATATATAAAAACAATACAGTACAGAAGGAAAGGAAAGTCAGTCATTTAGAAACATTGTCAGCACCTGGTTGGTTCAGCAGAGGATCGACTCTGAGCGCTGTCGGCAGCACATCTGGCAGAGTGTGTGAAACACATTGGCGGAAAGTGCCAAAATATCAGCATTTGAATTTTTTACACCCAAAACATCCATCTGGCTCTAGTGTGAAGACTTTTGGTCCATACATATATTAAAGAAATACAATCCAACTTAACTAAACAAGTAGGGGGTAATATTACTAAATCCAGCGTGTTTTCAGTGCAGCGTAGTCACCTTCAGCAAATGTCTTTGTATTAGCATTAGTGGAGACATGGCCTTAGTGTGTTTGTTTAACCAAAGCCTCGTCACCTTGTTCTCCGTGCAGGCGCCCTGTTTAACCAGCAGCCAGTGTTTACCCAGCAGCCAGTGTTTACCCAGCCACTTGATTCACACAAAAAGACTCGAGAGAGGCTGCGCCTTGAAGTGGCAGCACAGTCCCGTTGTCCGACTGATCTCGCACATTTTTTTCCATTAGGCTGACAAACGGCGCCAAGTCAGCATTTTGTGGTAAAAACAGGTCTGTTTGCATGTGCGGCCTGTGAATTGTGACACCAGATTTCAGGGGCAAAATTTAGATGCAAGCACGCAACTATAAATCTAACAGTGACTTAGCATGAATAGAGGGGAAAAAGGCACAAATGACCATAAGAAATTTGACTTAAATGGAAATCCCCTTTCTATCCATTCTAATCCTGTGTCGACCGCATTCACCGAGGAATCTGGAGTTAAAGGTCTCATTTGGATGTGAGTCTGAAATGCAGTCACTGCAGTTAAATGCCCATCTACCAAACCACTGCTGCCCAGGCATCTGGCTGATTTAGCACCACCAGGAAGCTGCTGTCCCTGTGCGGTCAAGTCTTCTGTCATTGATCGGATTTGGTGAAAGAGGAAAAATGTTCAACGATGCAGATTTGAAAAAAATTCTCACTTTAAGATTCTAATTTTCCACTTTGTCTTTTACTCAAGAAACCTGGTGGTAGCATGATTTTAGCAGATTATGGCATGCTTAACTCTTAAGAGTTTGGGCAAGCCTTCAAAGATCCCTTTATTGTGGTGAGGAATAGCTGTTACCATACTCATATCCCTTTTGGCTTGATGGCCTCACTATAAGGCAACTTTTTTTCCCTCCAAGGTGAAAAGTTATTGATTCCTTTGTTGCCTAACTATCCAGAGTGTGTCTCTGTTTTGTAGCAAATGAGTGAAAATAACAGCAGGACCGAAGGTTATGTGCTTCTGACTGTCCGGATGCATTAACCAGAGCTTAGAATGATGGAGGCAGTCCTGTGTTTGAAGTCTGAGCGGCCCGTGGGTTTCGTGGTCAGATCTGCAGGAATGCTTATGAAAGAAAATCCGGTACAGTCATGGAGCAGGAATCTCTTTGTTTTAAAAGTGACAAAATGTATGTTATCTCCTCCACTTCTCTTCCTTTTGTGTTCGCTCAACTCGTGTTTGTATCGAACCTGGCATAAGCTGGAGAGGGATCTCGTCAGCTGGCTCGCTCCTGACCAGGAATTCATACATTTATCCTGTGGGACGCCGAATGCTTTTCTTTTTTTCCCCCATCCGTCTTTGAGGCGAATAAAAAATGATGGGGAGTGTTGAGGGGAAAATTCAATTTACCCATTAAAGCTGCCCTCCTGTTTTTCATATTTCTGCTTTGAACGGTTGTTTTACTTCCCGGTAGATGTTTATCAAAGCTGACGCCGACTTGGAAGCAACCCCACTTTAAGGTTATGTGCTGGTACGGCTGTGTCCCGCATGCCAGCAGTCTTCTCACACCTAGCTCTGCTCTCTTTTCCTGTCTCTCTATACATCTGTCTCCGTCTTCCCTCTAAGTCTCTAACCCCTGCTTGTCTTCAGAGAGCATTGATTTCAGCAGGGCAGGAAATGAAACTACATTGCCCTGTGACTCCCAGCAGGAGAGAAGGGACCTGGGGAGGGAAAGAGGAAGAGGTTCATGAAGCAAAAGGAGTCCAAAACTAGTGGAGGTTTTTTTTCTCTCTGCAGAAAGGGATTAAAAGATTTAAAGCACGAGGAGGTGAGTGAGGATCGGGATGGAACTGTCTCGGCACGGAGAAATCTGAGCAGGCTACGAATGTTATTGAGACGGGAAAATATTTTCCTAGAGGTGTTTGACTGACAGCAGGCTTAAATTTACTCCCAGCTAAGTCCTATCAGTCAAGAATCTGAATGATCCGACCCGTTAAACTGAAACAAACAGCCTCCGAGCAGCAATGTCGGAAGGGGTAGGGGCCTTCGTAGAAAGAGGAGCAGAGGCCTTCACGATCTTTGAAAACTCCTGACCTTCATCCCTCCACCAGAAGTCAGTGATCTTCTCCACAAGAGGGGCCTATATAAGAGGCTTAGGCCCTTGTGATCCCACTGCCTGTTTGTCTAACCTCTGCGTGGCTGCCTCAGCAGCACTAAGCTTTGCCCGCAAAGAGCTCATTACCTCTCAGCCCTCTATCTCAACTTCATTGAGCCATTGTAGCAGTTGGAACACAGGTTTAAGTGCTCCTGATTATGAACGTCGTTAAACCCTTTACACTAAAATATGATGTGATCTCATGCCATGTCAGCACTTGTGTCTTAAAAAAAACAAAAAACAAAAAGCCAACCAAGGATTAAATTTGGAATTGTTGAGCAATGCATGGAGGCGGCATTATTTCCTACCAGAGCAAAAAACAGATTCCCAGCATTTCACCGTCCCGCAGCAAGCTCTAATGGCACATAAAACCTGTCATGTCGTTGCAACCATAATTGGAGCAAAGAAGAGATGGCACAGCGTCAGCATCTTTCCAGACGTTTACCCACGGCCCCCGGTGCGCTTAAATAGAATATTTATTGGCCTTTTCATTGAAATGTACAGCTGTTTATACCGTGCATGCATTGTGTAATGATGTTTTGCAACGAGGCTCTCGGCCCGTCGCTGTAGATGTATGCAGACCTCTATAGTTAAACAGGGGAAAGATATATTGAGACATCTCTGCTGTGGACATTGGAGCTTATTATTTCTGACGTGCCCGGCTGGCGTGCTGATCTTAAACGGGCCGGCGCTGATAATTTGGATCGAGACAGATCGCCGCAGTGGTGATTCACGACTGTTTGAGTGGGAGTTTTAAACAGTAATGGATTCGGTTTAGAAGTTTCCCCTCCTGGTACCGTTCAACAGTTTGGACAACTCATGGCAGGGACTTGCGATGGAGTTTGGCAGACCAACGTCTTGTCTAAACCCTCCTTCTCCTCCTTCAGTTTTCTCCTACTCTTTGTCAGCATCTTAATGCCCCCAGCCCCCCCCCCCCCCGATACTTATTAAGATTTCCAAAGCAGACAGTTTGCTGTGAAAACTGTCTAAGATATAGTTATTTCAGATCTGGAATGTGTTCTGCTCTCCTCACTTTTTATTTTCATTTCTTTTCAATCCTCTGTGTCCTCAGTCAGACGGCGGTGACCCACTGCCCCCCACCCTCCTCCTCACTGCCCTCGCTTTGCACTCCCTGGGATTTGTTAGTCCATTTACCCTTTAATTCAAACCTGATTTAACTCCAGCCAGCTGGCTAGCTTAACCCCCCCCCCCCCCTCCCCCCACCAACACTCATGACGGCCCTGAGCAGGAGTGGACATTGTGTTTTTGTCTCGATATGTGTTCTTGCGTGCATGGAGAGCACACGGCCCCTCCAAACATTGAATTTCCAGGCAACTGAGCGCCCCTTTATGATCGCTGCAAACAGCCGACACTCTTCCACTCATTTTGGTCATAAAAAACAGCGTTCCACTGATGGCCAAATGACGTCTGTGTGATCGCGCTTCCCCGAGTCGTGACAAACAGAAGATTTAGTGCATCAGAGTCCTTACTGTTGCTCACAAGTGCAAAAAGCCAATGTCTCTGCACTTGATAAATGGGCTCTTTGATTTCTGTTAGATCTGTTTGATACTTTTGCTGAACTGCATTAGGCTGAAACATGTTAGGCACATCAAAACGAGATAACCAGAGTGCACTTGGACCGAGTTGAAGGGTAGGACTATGGCGAGGTGATATATTTAGAAATGGCCTCTGTGCTTGCTGTAGACCTGCGAGTTTATTTAAGGAAGCTGTAATTTTCCTGCCAGCTGCCCTTCCATGTTTAATTGGGACAAATAGCTCATTGCTAATGAATTTATTGTAAGCTTGTAAACGTGTTTCGGAAGTCCTAGGACTCTGGTTGATTGTCAAATACCATCACTCAGTGTGCAAAAAAATGTCTCCAGAAATTTGCAAAGACTCCTCCCTTTAAATGCGACAGTTAGTCATTCAGATTTTTTTAAAAGGCTTTCCTGGCTCAAGTCTTATAAAACTAGAAGAAAAACAGTAGTTAAAGAGTTTCCAAGACAATAGACGAAAGGTGTTTTACTGCCGGCAGATAGCAGCCCGCGTGTTTTTTAACCCTGTGCTTGCACAGTAATGCAGCCTTTGCGTGATTGGTGGTATGCCTTTGCAAACGTGCACACCCCCTGTCCCAGTGTTGGTGGTCTTGGAAAGCCACCAAGATCACCCGGCTGCTCTGTAATGTGAAAGCAATTAGCAGCCAGCGGTTTTACACAGTGCCGATATGCGTGGAATAACAAAAGGGGAATGTAGGTCACCACTGAGCCACAGGTACTCAGTGTGGACCCATGAGTATGCACGTCAAACTACAGTGGCCTGTTGGTCAGTAACAATTAGGAACTGCTTGGTAAGTTAAGAGGTCACGTATGTAAATAAATCGATAGGTGTTATACTTCAGTGCACGTGCATGAGGATGCATGACGACGGATTCTCGTAGGAATTCATAGTGAGAATTCCTGCCGTCAGTGGGTTTATAACGAGTTAAAAGCCAGATTTCTTCAGCTCCCTGCAGACCCCTTTGATGTCTTCACCCTCGGTTTCCTTCATCTGACATTTCTTTTAATGAGACGAAGATTCTCGCGATAGAGATCTGCCGCTAACTTTAGTTAGAAATACAGTAAATCTGTGCCACACACATTTACTTTGGGTTAGACTGAGGCCTGTTTCTCTGTCAGATTTTCCCTTTTTTTTGGTGTGTGTGTGTAACTGCATGTCTCTATGGTGTGTGCGAGCAGGGTGCATGCCCTCTGTCACATCTGGAAGCTTGTGGTTTTTTTCATGAACTGCTAAATGAGGAGAAAAATACTCCCAGCTGCCCTCAGGAAAGCTCACCTGGTGTTGGTGTCCTTGTTTACTCTCTCACACTTTGTTTTTCCCATCGCTCCATGCAAAACATGCACGTAGATATGGATACATTATTAAAAGCGCTTTGAGTAGTTTGCCTTCTCTTCCTCTCTTTCTTTTACAGAAACTATCTGAATATGCCTTCTCTTCTTGTGTGTGTTTGTGTGTATGTGGGGGGGGGGGGGGGGGGTTCTAGCCCACTTCAAGGGGGTTGGAGATTGGGTTGGGGTACAAGCATGAAACATGAATATGCTTTTTACATAAGATATTCTGTACATGGCGTCCCAGCATAACCCGAGTAATCAGATTAAGACGAGAACAGTTTGACTGGGTTACATGCGTAGTGGGAGCGACCACAGCACATCGCATGGTAAAGTCATTTTCACTGCAGCCTCCGCAGGGAGAGGAGGCCAGGGGAAGCATCCGCCCCTCCCGCCCTTTACCTCAAACACCACCAGTCCACCACCCCCACACCCCAGCCGGCATACTTCGGCTATCAGAAGGGAGCGGAGCTGGGAGATATCAGCCTCGAGAGCTAAAAAGCAGCTTTTGTCTCGAGCGACCCACCGAAGACCTCTGCCTGCCCGCTCTATCAGCAAATCATAAACTATACCTCGCGACTAGAAACACAGGCGAGCACGTGAAGGGAGGGGAAAAAAATCGGCAAGATCAAAGACCTGAAATGAAAAGTAGAAATACTTACTCTAGCTTTAGCTGTCATATAAATCTGCACACATTTTACATTGTGGATTAATGGTGCATTGACTGACGAGACGAGTGATTACAGTAACGGATGTAGCAGCTATGCACATGTGTGGTACACGCTGGGAAAGAAAGTTGTTAGCACCGCTCACATTAGCCACACAGTTAGTTGCTCTAAATATCCATTTCCTTTTAACTGAATGATAATAAGTAGCACCCAGACATGCTTAGACTTCACTTCCTCCATAGATCTTTTTGGACACTACTTGTAGCCACAAAAACATCAGTCTTCAGAGCTTCTTCTTCAGCGGCCAAGCCTTTCTTGCTAGCTACGTTATTTTTACCTAGCTTAGCTGTCTCTTTGACCACTAGAGAAGTGCCATCACCTCAGTGGAGCATCTTGGTATAAGTTTAATTGAAAGTGGAACTTCTTAAATTCACAGTGCATACTCTTCCTGACTGTCATACTCATTCTTTGTTCTTTTTCTTCCTTTTTAGGGGGGAGGGTTAATTGTATTTGATCTGTCCACTTGTTTTCATCATCTCACTGCTCTTTTTTTTCTATTTACCACAACTGTCGTGTTTTCCCTTCACCCCTCTTTCTCTTACCCAGGCAGGGAGCTCAGTCGTTCTAAGCACAGTGTCTATCAAAGCGAGGCTCACAGCTGAGATTTAGTGGGATTACTGCCTTTCACTCTTAGCCCGTCATTTCAGGATTTTCAGGTTTCACACTAGTTAGACTTTGGGTAAACAAGGACACAAAGTTGCAGCAGACAAATTACAGCTACACCAAGAGGTAGACAGGATTTGGACAACAATGTAATCCCACGAGCTCCTTGTATATACAGCGCATAAACCGACATCTTGCTTACAGTATGCAATTCTTATTTACAGTCATCGCATTTAATATTTCAGATTTAAAGGCTTTATTCGCACTGTTTGCAAAAAGCTGCGTGAAGAGCTGCTCTCAACTTTGATATAAATGTCACAGCTGTTACCGAAAGGCTTCTGCAAGTGTTCTGCTTTAAATATGTTTTTGAGCCGCCTGGTTGGAGTTTGAAGTCAATTATAGTAGCAGCCATGCCCTTCAAGTGTACCCATGAACAGCACTTGCAAGCCCTCGGAGAGCTCTTCATTAAGTGACCCTGAACCCTGATGCTTCAGTACAGTCAGAGAAATCAAAAGGGGAAGGATCTGTAAAGTAACTCATGCAAATCAGTACACTTCCTCAAAAATCAGACTCAGCCTAGTCCCAAAGGTGCCGCCGGACCTCCAAGAATGCAGTCAGACCTGCTGTCAGACTAGGTTTCCATTAAAAATAAACAGTCTGCTTTTTTGTTTTGTTTTTTTTAAATTCCAGTCAATTTTCAATTCTCATGATCTCTATTGGACACAGAAATTTCCATTTGACTTATCGTATAGTTGTTTTTGATATGTTATATTCTTTAGATGTACTAAAATTTTTGAAAAATGCCATATTGTGTTGCTCTTTCAGTGAGCTGACCACGTTTATCTGCTGTATTTTCATGTGAAAATGTCTTGATCTGACTTGACTTGGCGTCTCTATTTCCAACATTTATTTACGGCTCTCCCAGCTCCCACTAAATCTTGTCTGCACAGCTGCGATTTTTGTCTGCATGTGTTTAATGTGAGGTTCACAGGACATTAAAATGCTGCTGGACCGTTAGGCAGGCAGTGACGCATTCAAACAGCAAAGCATCTTCTTGTTTCTGAATAAAGCACCTTTGGGATACCTACTGTATAACACACTCTTTAAGCTTAGTGACCCCTGCAGCTCGTGTCATGTCTGCCTCGTGTGTTATTGGAGTAACGATGATGTGTCCAGGCTAGGTCAGCAAGCTAAAAACAAAAAACAAACAAGACGATTATTGGTAATCATTTAAAACCTGGATTGTTTTATCTGTTGTTGACCATAACCTTCACTGATGCCCACCAGATTAGGGACGGATGGCTGTTGAGAGGTGGTTAATTGAAGAGCTAAAGAGAGGAAAGGACCGAGTGAATGAAGGAGGGACACTGGGCAAACAAGAGAGTGAAAGAGAGAAGGGCAGATCTTTTATGAGGCATGGAAAACGGGGTGAAAGGAGGAGAGAGGGGGAGTTGATGCCTGTGGTGGGTCTGAATAGAAGGACCCCGTGTTCTCTTTAATGTTAAATGAATAACTCCTGACCTGACACAGGCTTTTAATTGGTGTAGCCACCAGTTGGGATGGAGTGCCGGGTTGGTTGCATCGTGGGAAAGTGAGAAAATGTGCACATTCTGTCGTGGTGGTGTAAAGTGCTCTTGAACGTGTGTTTATAGTATGGTGTTGAAATTTTAGCCGCTTTAGATGTTTAGCCCAACATAATTCAAGTAAGGCCAGTGTAATTAAAAGTATATATACTTCTTAATGGTGATCGGGGTAGAATAAATGATTGCAATTGTTAAGGTCTTAGTGCAGAGAGTCTGAAATCTGAATTGGTATGCTCCAATGTACACTCACTGGACACTTCAATAGGTACGTAGTACTAGTGCTGGATTCAATGACCTTTGACCTTCTGTGCCCTATTGCTCCATGGCATAGATTCAGAAAGTTACTGGAAACTTTCCTCAGAGATTTTGGAAAGAGACTGCATGATGCTATTATTGACGTGATAGCATGATGCAGTTACTGCAGAGGTGTCGACCATCATGTACCTAGAGGTGCTTCACTGGATTGACTGTGGAGACAAACTCAGTGTTATATTCAGCAGAAAATCGAGACTCCAATCTTCTGTTGGCATTTAGTGTGGTCAAGATAGGATGTGTTTTATGTTCAGAGATGCTCTTCTGCGTATTTTGTTTGCAACAAGTGGTTATTTGAGTTGCCTTCCAGTAAGCTTGAAACGATGTGGCCATTCTCCTCTGACCTCTGCCATCATCAAGGTATTTTCACCCAGAGAACTGCCACTCACTCGATATTTTCTCCTTTTTGGAGCATCCTCTGTAAACCCTAGAGGTGGTTGCGTGGGAGAATGTCAGCAGATCAGCAGTTTACGAAATATTTAGACAGCCCTTCAATTACCATAGCCATGCCACACTCAAAGTCACTTGAATCACCTCTCTTCCCAGTTCTGATGCTCTGTTTGAACTTCACCAGATCGACTTGACCAAGTCAACATTGGGCAATTAGATATTTGCTTAAGGAGCAATTGAACAGGTGTACCTAACACAGTTTCCAATGAGTGTAGAATATATAAGAATATAATTCCCTACTTCGCAACCAACATAGCATCAATTGCCCTGATTCTGCTAATCAGCTCCTCAGGAAAAGGCCCTCGCACTTTTTTTCCACAGCTAATTTATTGTAAATGCAAAAAGGTTGCATACAATCAGTCTGTGCTAAATGAAGCGCCACTGGGATAAAAGCACACAGACTTGTGAACCAGAAGAACGAGCATAAAGCTAGAAAAATACATGTGAAAGTAACAGACTTCCTTTCACTGTACAACAGTATATTCAAGTCAGTGTTAATATCAATACTGCTTTCTAGAGCTTTAAGAAATCTCTGCTTACTAGCTGAATGCATGGGCGGCTAAGTCCCCCTGCCTTGCTGTGAGGGACCTCCCATGTTTGGGAAAAGAAGGAGCCTTTGGCCTGTGAGCCCGTAGGATGCCCTGCGCATGAATGACGGGGAAGAAGGGGGTGCCCGGGTAGGTGGAAAGGAGATGGCTGAAAGAGGCAGCTCAAGCAGAAAGAGAGGGAAAGGGGTTAAGTGGAGGCAGGTGTTCAGTGACAAACCTTACAACCCCCACCTCTTCTTTCTTTTGCCCCAGCTCACTCCTCCAACAGTGGTCCACTGAGAGTTCAGAAAACTAGCCCAAGAACAGACACTTGTTAGTCACTTCCCTCTCTCTCTCTCTCTCTCTTTTACCTTCTTTTGTTTGCCCTTATCCAACCACCTTATCCTTCTGATCTAATCTTTTCCACCAAATTGCACCCTTCTCCTTTTATCCCATGTTTCTTTCCGTGCTCCCCTGTGTGCTTTTTGCCCATTGCTCCAGGACCACCTGGCTCTGTGGTTTGAAATCGCATAAAACTCCTGTTTCTTTAAGGAGATAGACAGCTTTCCCACTGCTCCGCACTGCCCAACCCAGCTGGTAAATTAATTTAGATTGGATCATGCTCTTTCTCATCATGTTCCAGAAGTTATTAAAATCCAGCTCAGGATTTGAGCAGAATAGTACACAAATCCCGTTTTGATTGCTGGAAAAACAGGGAGTGCATGATTGATGTCATTTTGTAATTTTGTTAAATGGAATTAAATCAGTCTGCGATTATACATTTTTCCCATTTTGAGTGTAATGCAGTCAGCATCCCTTCCAGTGGCTTTCAGGTTTTTTGGCATGGCGCTATCACAGTTTCTTGGATTGGTTGTGCCATTTCCTTGGAGTGCTTCATGATTAAGGTGACCCGTTTTCTGGTTTTTCCGAGAGTGGCCTCGCTTCACCTGTCACACACAATACTTCAGACTTCAGTGACTGGATTTAGAGGAAACAGTGTATGAATGATGTGTGTTGCTTTCAAAGGGGTTGGCAAAAGGTTTTACGTTTACTCAAATCAGATAATACCTCTGCCATTACCTGTTGGAAACCTAAATTATGCATAATTCTATCATGTGGAATTCAGTATTATAATAATTTATTCCCCTACTCATAAGATCTTAAAAGCTTGTGTGGAGGTTTCTAACAACAAAGTACTGTACTAAGGTGACATATAAAGTCAGCACAGACGATCCAGGAGGGAGTTTTAATAGCAGAAGCCACCCATTTGACCCCTTTAAAGCATGACTCACAGTGCCTCCATTGTGTGTATATTGTGCAGGCGTATTTAGTGGAACTGGAACGCCTAGAAGTTGTGTGCATCTTTTTGTTCATGTTAAAACATAATGTGCATGTCTGTCAGTGCAGACAGAAGGATGATGTTTTATTCTTTAATAAACGGTTGGCTCTTATCCCACGCTGAGTGATTCTTATTGTTGTGGCCTTGAGCAAATTCAGACAGGAGTCAGATTCGGTAAAACATCTGGAAGAAAAAACCTGCTGCTGCTTTTATTTTTTCTCTTTGGTCTGAATGTGTGAATCAGTACGATCATCATCCACGCACATCCATGCACACACTCTCACACTTCACCTCCCACAATGAATGACTTGAGGATGAGTCGCATTTCTGGATCTCGTTCTCTCACTTTCTCTTATAACCTCCAAGCCATGATGGTACGCATTCATTTTACTTCACCCTGGTTTTGCTGGAGGATTCTTCCTGTTAACGGGTAGTTTTTCCTTCCCACTGTCGCCAAGTGCTTGCTCACATGGGGTCATCTGATTGTTGCGCTTCTTCCTATATTATTGCAATGTAGTTTAAAGCATTGAGGTGACTGTTGTTGTGATTTGGAGCTGTATAAATTAAAATGAATTAAATCTTATGAGACATCAACTGATGTTTCTGTTCAGATGCTTTTCAGTCCAATGCTTTTCCTTTAAGAATGTGCTCAAGCAACAACCACTTAGAGAAACGCATGTCAAGTGAATGAGTGGTTTCTTAATGATCCAGGCCTTTCAGAGGCTCCAGTGCCCTCCACAAGTGAGCACTACTGATAGAGGCAAATGGATAAGAGGCAGCCTCAGAATAGAAGCGACCACAACAATTCACTGTTCTTTTTTTAAGTCTTTAATCAGTACCAGTGTAGAGTTTCCCATAGTCAGCAAGGTCTGTCTGCTGCAAGCGTGTGCTGTTGTTGTGTTAATGTGCTGACGCTGTAAAGCTATATCTGATAAGTGGTTCAAAGCCGTGATTACCAGCTGATTTAATATTGATTACTCTATTACCGTGTGATAATTATCTGAGAGATATAGAGCTTCCTATCATGCTGTGAAGTTTCGCAGGGCTTTCTTTCTATCTCTGTTTCTCACACACACACAGTCAAGACAAAAGGTCTATCTACTCTAACACAAATCAGACTGCGATAACAAGGTCGCCACTTTATGGCTGCCGCATTACCTTAACCTTACGATAAAGAGCCAGTCCTTATCGGTACGTTATCACCCACAGGAAGAGAGGCAATGCCAGACGGCAGCAGAGAGAGAGGAAAGGGGAGGCTGCAAATTCCTGTACACATTACAAGCAGCTACCTCGGATTCAGTTAGATATTTCATTGTTTGATCATCACTCATCACTAATAAAGGCCCGAGTTATCCAAAATGTTTGAATTGACTTTGGCTTGAGACCCCTATATTTGCCCAGAGCCCAGGGTGTATGTTGGACTGCACAACCAAAGTAATATATCTAATCACTGTTTAGCATTAAAGTTTATTAAAATAAGACTTTTATATTACATTGTTAGGCTTTTACTTGTGTGTGGCAAATTTCCCATGTTTAAAACCGAAATAGTGAACGCCTCATGAGTCGTAATTCATATTTCTTTTCTTTATTTTTTGTGATTGGAAACAAAATATATGCCTAAGAAATAATAATGGCTTGTTGACAGTAACGAGAGACAAAGGAGACATAGACACCAGGAGTGAGTTTTCATTCAACAAACAGACGTCATGTATTTACTATCATAAGCCTGATGAGGGTTTTTTGGCCTGACTGGTGTATCTTTTGTGCATGTCTTTGTGATCCTGAATGCGATGCACTTGTGCAAATGTGTAACTTCAAGCATGTGAACATGCTTGTGTAAGTAATGGTGTTTTTATTTTTGTACATTTGTGTCAATTTGACCCCGTGGTCTCGTGGGCCGGCTGCTAAGCCATACAATAATAATAGTCAAAAGGATCTGGGAGCTAAGGGAAGCAAGCGAGAGAGAGGGGGGGGGAGTCGTGAGGAGACGTGAGGATGAACGCTCGTACCCGAGATGATTCAGATACAGAGTCTGAAGGGAGAGAAAGCTGAGCAGGAGGGCAGGAGGTTACTGGATTGCTCCAGTCTGTTCCAGAAATGACTTTTCCATGACTCCAGGTATGTGATCCCGGCTGAGCCCAGGGATATCCTCTGTTTATGCTCAGGCAAAGACCCGTAGATTTGGCGTCCTGGTATTCACCTGATTAAAATGACCTTTTTGTGTAAACTAAGCTAGCGGCTTGAGAGCAGTGCTCACACACACACACACACACATGGGACCTTTTGGGACCTGGACATCATATGAAAAATCCCATCTGTGTAATTAACAAACACACTGAGGGCACTGTGTTCTCACTGATTCACTCATTATAGAAATTAAAAGGGCAGACATGAGTATTGCTAATAAAACTAGTGAGCTAACTAACAATAAAACATGTCTACTTTTGTATGTATACTAACAGTGCACCAGGCTTATCTTTATCAGCAGTATAGAGGTTTGTGTGTTTTCCAGAGCATGTAATAACACGTTTCCTGTTGCCTTCACAGGATGTTTATCTTTCTATCTTTTCTCATCGTGACCATCTTTATGCAAACTGGTTTTTTGTTACTCTGTCCCATTCTCGACTTAAGATTTGGCACAAACATTCGGAGAGACTCAAGGATGAATGGGTTTTGGGGGCCACATAGACAAAGTTACTGTGATCTCACTTCTGTGCCATTTTATGAATGTAATACTATGTGTGCCTAGATGGAATTCTGCCACAAATTCAAGGATGAACTCATTCAAATTGAATCTAAGGGTTCAGTTACACAGGCCAAGGGACTGGTCAGCAACCGCTTCGTATTGGTTGAAGTCTTGTCAGACTTGGTGTAGATGCTTGCAAACTACTGGCTGAGTGGTAGAAAAAGTGTGACACAAACCAGAGATGGGGACGGTTTGCCTTCAAAGTAAAAGCACTGAAGATAACACATTGCAAAAGGTTCAGCTTTTACTTTGAAAGCAAACGTTCCAGTTGGTGTCGCACTTGTCACCATTTCACTACTGGTCAGAGAGTAGTTGGCGGTTGTTTGCAGACAAGTTGCCATCTTTCAATTTATGGTCAACCACAGCAATATTATAATAAAAAAACAACAACACATTTTCAGGTTTGAAAAGGCGTGTCATTCAAACTGCAGCTTGCCTCGCTGGCATTCAACCACGAGGCAGTAACTCTAGTTTCCTTTCTCCTGCTGTCCTTGTCTGTTTTATGTGTTAAGGTCAAGTATCTTTCATGCACTGATTTCAACCTGGATCAGAATATAAAACCAAAACCCAACATGTGCTTTTCAGGTTTGTGTGTGAGTATCTTATGGTTGGTAAATCATTGCTGACAGCTGTCATATTGTTATAATGCAGCTTCTTCCTTGAAAGCAGCCGGTTCTTAAACCCCTGGTCTCCCCATATTCCCTGCGCAGCAATAAATCCTGCCTCATCTGAACCTCGCTAGTTGTGTCTAGGTAGCATCTGCTGGTTGCTTGACACCTGTATCTGTACAGGCAATATACAGGTATAAAAGGTTTGTGTGCTAAGGTCAAGCAGCTTAGATGCACTGACCTTAACACTGGCAAATCATTAATACTCATTTTTTATTTATTTTTTATTTTACTTTTAAAACTAGTTGACCGATTTGCGCATAGCGTGAATCTTTGTGTTCGATTGAACTGTGTACAAGAACCAGCAATTAGAATGAAAGTGAAGAAAAGCTGGGTTACAGCAGTCTAACCATTCAAAAATCTGGAAAATATCACCGTATTATGCATGTAGAAAACCAGATACCCCTGAAATAAAGTTTTCTTGGGTCTCAGCTCTCAGCCTCGGACTTACAAAGACCTCAAATATTACACAGTTTGGCTAGCTTAGACAGCCTCTTTGCCAAGGTGAAAGGGAAAACATTTGATGGCTTCATTGCAGCCAAAATGCAGAAAGGTCTAAATCTACGATGAAAATAATGGGAAGTAAAATGATATCTTCTGGCAGCTCACTGAGCAGGGTATGTTTTTTAGAGGCCATCAGTGTTTATTTCCTAGGTCAGATAAGATTGTCAGGAGGGAATGTTGTTGGACTATGAAACCAGCTTTTATTGCGTATTAATATTGTTGCATGCAGATGCTGTAGTTTTATTAAAAACCACAGAGCTCCTCTGGTTGGTGGCTATCGAAGATAGCAGTGGGTTGAAGCTTTGCAAAAGAAGCACCATGTTACCTACGTTTTGATTCTCAAACACAGAAATTGGAGTAATAGGATTAACACATGTCTGCAACAATATGCTGACCTTTCCTGGAGGGGCGCAGCAGTGCAGAGCACAGCTACGCCCTGTTTCTGACTGCGTATCCGTTATCTCAACACCTCCCGCCCCCACCCCCATACAAAACATCACACCAGGTAGTCGACGAGTGCATAACTGACCCCAGATCAAAGTCACTGCAAGGCCACCCCCAACCTCGAGTCAGAAGTGAAGAGGAGTTCAACACTGTAGGCACGACCCTGTCTAAATGTTAGTGTACAGTATATTTTTGTTTGTAGACCTATCCAACACTTTGACCTGTGGTTCCTTACGGAATCACTTTACCCTTTAATACTTGTATTACATTGATGTAAAACTGGTTGCCATTTTCAGAGGGGGGAGAAAAAAAGTGAAAGCTGTTGCCAGTATATTGGTTTTCTTGGTAAGGCGCAGGGCTGCAGAGGACACTGGGAGGAGTGGGAATGTCAAGACAAAGGCTGCCAGTGGGGAAGGAATGCCGGTGTCCTGCTGAGCTAATCCTAGCTCGAAGAAAGAAGAAAATGTGGAAAGCGAGGGAGAGAGAGAGGGAGGAGATGAAAAGATGGCAAAGGAAGGTCCCAGGGTTTTTCTTTGGGAGGCAGAAATGGAAAAGGATCGCTTGAGAAAAGAGAGAAAAAAATCCTCTTCCCATTCACCAGTTTCATTCTAACTTTCACCTGCTTTCTCTCCATTGCTCCGGGGTGTTCTCTTTACCGCTGGTGGTCCAACTGGTCTCTGTTCAGTTATCGAGGCATTTGGAGTTAATGAGACAGCTGTACTATTTTAGAGGTGAAGTCCTTTAGATCAGCTCTGCTCAGTCTCCATGGCCCAGCGCTCACTGGTCCTTTTAGTCCTGAGGGGAGTGAGTAATGCCACTCTCACCCTCAAGGGCCATTTATATAGAAACAAACGCCTACCTTGGCCTGCTTTTGTTTATGGCCACTTGGATGATTTTTAGATTAGATCAGACCTCTTTAGTCATTAAATCAATAAAGGCTCCCTGTGCGTATTTAGTGAAGTGTGCTCAGAATTCCACATACTGTCCAGATCTCAGAGGCATTTACGCAAAATGTCTGTCCTTCTCTGGAAATCTTTGCCCATTTTTCTTGCATGTGGGCACAGAAATATTTTCTGAACTCATTTGTAATAAGTTATACTGCTGACACAGTAAAGGCGCGCAAGCAAGTTATGTTTTCAATCTGAGCATGAGAAGAGACAGTCTGAGCCTTTTGATTTAAAGCAGATCTTCAAAGCCTCTGTATGAATGTTGGCAAAGACTGCAGCATCAGATTGACCCCCCCAGATAGGAACCAGACCACGAGAGCTTAGGGAACATGGACTAAGACTTAAAATGACCTAGAAAAATCAATGGCATGCCAACACTGGGACAAAGATGCTGGTGGTAAGTCTGATTGGACGTCAGAAGACGTGCAATTTACTTTGCATTTCAGCCTTGCATATGTCTAAAACCAGTACAATCTTACAGAAACCATGAATGATGACGACGTCATGACACATATGCCCAGTCCACTTCTTAGGAGAAGCCAACATGCTGCCTCGGTGGCTGAATACAAACCATTTCCTGTCCTACTTCCTGCACCAGGCCTCCTGGTTTTGTCCTGTCTGGTCCAAGCTTGAAGCAATTACAAGCGGCTCAGGGGAAATCACCTCCCTTTACTATGCGCTCTGGCTCATTTTTCACAAAGCCGCCAACTCCTTTAAAGTGTTGACAGAAACGTTAAACACAAAAGGCTCAGACAAGTAGTTTTGGGACAAAGGTGAGTTCATATCAGCGAAAAGACAAAACAAAATCAAGAAAAGTCTTCAAATGGTAAAAATGGGGAAAAGTTCTGTTTGGGATGAGGTAACATCTGTAAGACATATAGGCCTGTTTAAAGGGGAGATGTGTCAATTCCACCAACAATAATCCATTAATGATAACATGGTGTGTATGGCACATTCCCGTGGAAGAGCATTTTACAATTTAACATTTATCCCCCCCCCCCCCCCCCCCATTTAGCTCCCACTTTTGACTGCAAGACGAGATGTTTAAAAGGGGAAACTGAGAGGGGAAAGTAGAGAGATGTGATTCATGGACAGTTCAGTGTTTGTTGTGGTGACTGGTCCAGACGGGATTTCCACAGCGACTGCAAACTAAAGACAGGATTTTTATGAGCCCCACCACTTTTCACTCCTCACAGCCCATCTCACACAGAACAGAGGTCAGCATTTCCATGTCCCTGCTGCCTCTGCTTTACTTCTTCCTCTTTTGTACGCACCTTTTTTGATTTCTCCCACTCTTATTAGTTCCAGGCTTCTGTTTTGGCTAACATGTCTGTACCCAAATCCAGAACATCAGATTCCTGTCCCCACTTTAGTCCTGATGCTTGTTTGGGATAATGTACTTTTATTGCTTGCAGCTACTAAAAATAATAGAGAGAGAGAGTTTGGAGAGACCTTTGAGGGTGCCTTGGCCACAGCTCTAGATATAGTTTTTTGGTTTTTTTTTAAATCAATGAATTCTTTGGAGGAATTTGTTGTTAGTTTGGGAAAGGCTGGTGGGACATGGATTTCATTATACTTCCCCGCGTGAGCAGTCGTCCTCCACGAGAGAGGGCATTGTTCTGCTCTCTGCCCCCGGCTCAGAGCTCCTGCATGGGCAGACTTGTTAGAAAGACAGCCTCCTGTAGAGACGGCTGGACGAGGGTTATCAAAGGACAAAGAAGCCTTTTGGTGTGCTGACAGGCGGGCAGGTTGGACGCTGTGGTGTGTGCACGAGTGTGTGCGTGCATGTGTGTGTAATGTCTGGGTTTGTGCTTTGGCAAACTGGCCCTTCTCCTTTGTGGTTTAAAAGGTTTTTTTCACAGTAGTTGGGTGAGTTTGTGTATGAGACTGTTGATGGACAGTGGGCTGATTGGCACATGGGTGGGCGTTAGAATTGCTGCATGTGTCCAAGCGTCATAGTGGAGCACAAGTCAGATCCATGGTGTGATCAAGGTGACTGTAGGAAATGTTAAAGCAGACTTCTTTTTCCTCACTGGCAACCAGAATAAATTGTAAGAAAAACAAATCTAATCCAGTGTGTTGAAATGTTTACTGTAAGCTTTAACAGTCATCTAACTATTTCCTTTTTCCAGAGAGAACAAAAGGCCAGCTGCAGCTGTTGAACGTTATTGAATGTTAGTCTATTTTGAAAAAACAAAGAAAAGATGATTATGATACAAAGAGAATCCGTTTTTTCTTGAACTAGTGCACTAGGTATGAGACTGTGGGCGTGTGATGATAGCTTGGTTATCTACCAAGGAATTATTACAAAGGAATGCTTGACAAGGAATCATTGTCCTCATATATTTCCACATTCTAAAAAGATACTCAACCTTACCTTACATTAATTAGTCCAAAGACTAGTTCCAATCGGAGCCCATTGTTTTGCAGTTCTGTGTTCAGTAGGCCTGAAACTGCAGATTTAAGTCACATTACAAGAACTGAGCTGACATTTAGTAGTTTGTTTTTAATCAGTGGGTGTGCTTTTTGTGCCCTGTGGGCAGTTTTTGCCAGGCTTTTATGGGGAATTAAATGAAATTGCGTTACAGGTGCAAATTTTTGTGACCGTTAATTTTCCGGATGCATATGGCGTGTGCAAATGGACAGTGTAACATGGCATTTGCAGGGAGATGATGAAATTAAGATAACAAATATGAAAATCAAAAGATCTGAGATTTATAATGCAGATGTTAATAATCACCGTATATGTGACGATGTTTGTGCAATGTTTTGAAAAGATTGAACCACCCATTAAGGAGGAGATAGGGTACTTAGAGACATATATACATACACATTTTACAATCATTATAGGCAGAAGATTATATTAAGTGAAATGTCTCTTCTGCACAATGATGGCTGTAACTATTGATCCTCAAGCAGTGGGCAAAGTTATTTTTATTGCATCAACTGACGTTTTCCTCCATCATATCTTGTAGTTGGAATATGAAATGCTTTTCCATGATGCAAAACTTGCCTGTGAACGTTCCATGCTTTCCATTTTAAATGTACACCGACTGTCAGAAAGGCTGGCACTTGTACTAAATATTTGGATGAAAGAGTATGTGGCAGTAATGGGATTATATATGATAATCACGGGTCAAGCCCATGACGTGAATGGCACACTATGTGCCGTAATCTACAAAGCCTTCATTTGCCACAGTGCTGTTTTATTAAACCATCTGTGCTTCCAGCAGTTGCAGCCTTCAATTCTGCATGCAGGGGCGCTTTGATGGATTTGGTATGTTATTGGAGGTGACACGGGGTGTTACACCTCTACCTCTCCCGCCACTGCATATATATGTTTGCGTGAGTGCTTATATATTTGTGTATATAAAGGCCATGAGTTCTCGCTGCTATATTTAATGCTTGGTGCTGTGAAATGGAGCGAGGGGATGGTTTCTGTTTGCAAAGATCCAGCAGAAGTTTGTTGCCTTTCATTAAATAAATCTTACTTTTCTTATTACATATCTCTAATCCATCCTAATGTGCCACATTTTTAACATGTAAAGTAGTTTCCAATAGCAGCTTGGGGCTGCTGAGTTGTTTTTGCATCTGGTTAAAGGACTAATCGAAACTCCACTTATGCTAATTAAGAAATATAAATATTACAATCTGACAGTGTACAAGAAAACATCCACAGTACAATAAGAAAACACAAGACAACAAATAAATATGAAAGCACACAGCATTAAAAGCATTAAATAGACATCACTTGAAATGAGTCTTAAATACGTTGAAGGTAGTGCGTACTCTTATTGTAGCTGGGAATATTATTCCAAATCTCACTCCTTTGAACCAATAACACTGTTATTTTTCATTGTTTAGCTCTAATTTCAATTAATTGCGGTGCTAAGATGTGGATGGCTGTGTAGCTGCTGCCCGGCTCCTCAGAAAGTATTTTCTTAGTAGTGGTATGAAAAAAAAAACCAAACTCAAAGCCAGCCACGAGTGTATTTGGAGGTTGCGGGCTTGGTTTAGAGTGCCGCATGTTTGCAGATGTTTAGTTCGAGGGTGAACGCCTGTCATGACGTGTGCTGAACTTAAAGTGGAGGTCCATGCACTGCATTTTTTTTTTTCTAGCACTGAGAAAATAATAAACTGAATCCACAAAGGTGCGCGTTTAAAGTTCCAAACACATGCGTGCAAGGAACGTCCGCAACATGTAAAGAACAAGCAGGTTTGTCCTTTTCTTTGAACAGCAAAGAAAAAACAGTTTGATGGCTGCATCATATGATTTTTCTCGAGGGCCAACTGGTTTAGAGAAGTTTTGTTTTTCTCAAAGTAATTGGAGGGAGGAAGAGGACCACCCATAGTCTAGTCATACACTCTGTCTATCTTAAGGGGCCATGCAAAGGATTTTCTCTTCTGGCGCTAATGTACACACACACCTCCACTGTGGCATTAATTTAGGCAAGCATTCATGCCCCGAAAAGGCAGGCAGTGTATCCTGTGTATGCGGAAACACATGCAGCGTGTCTTTTCACACGTACACGACACGTTAAACCCAAATATGCTCACATATACAATATTATATAAGCACTTTGTTCCATGTTTGTCAACCATTCGACTGTTGATTCCTAGCGACTGCTTGGCTTACCCACTGTTGGCAGAGCAAGCACCAAGTACACGGTGCTGCAGCATGACCCTACATGCATGCATGCGGTTTCCAGTGCATATTAACCACTGAGCATTCAGCCATCACCAAAATTTCACTTGAATCTCACAAAAACACAGAGGGTGTTTTGTTTGAGGGTGTGCTGTGATGTCGTAATTATTTCACTGCTAGAAAAAAAAGGAGAAAAAAGAAAATGTTCTAATATCACAAAGCAGTGCTGCCAAATCAGGATTACCATTTTTTTCTCTTTGGATTTTGAATGGAGCTGTGCAGCTACTAAGTTTTTCCATCATTGATTAATCCACCCAGTATTTTCTCTATCATTTAATCGTGTGTGGCTTTTCCCCCCCATGTTCATTATAATTTAGTTGAGCTGGTTACTTTTTTGTATTTCAACACTCACCAAATAAAACAGATTTAACCCGCTAAGGCAGGGATGCATACATTTCTTCAGCTAGTGAGCTACTTTTAACATGACTCTGCCTACATTAAAAATGCTAATTATTCATATACACTGATTATACTTTATATATAGAATATATGTTGAAGTATACTGCATAACTGTCACGTAATCGGCTCATGCACCTTTTGTGATCTACCCATCATCACCAGGGTGCACTTTTAACTTAATTCAAACAAAGCTTCAGGTCACATAAGTGACATACCTTAACTAATTTTAAATAAATTTTGCACTTTCGTAGAATTACTTCATAAAAATGTGGAAAATTGACCGCCTTATACAAGATATATAAAAGGTTTTAATTTATTTTACTGCCATCCTGGCTTCCAGCTGCTCCCCAGTTGCCCTGTATCTCCAGTGGAAGAATGGAAAGGGCTTGTAGCGTTATTATCTCCCTTACACACATGAGCAAACATTTATTTGACCTCACAGTTAGTATCTCAAAAACCCCAAATTAGCCACAATTAGGTTCCTGTGGAAGGAAAAGGAAAAAAAAAATCACCAGAGGGAAGAGCAGTGAAATTCAGCTTCTTCTGTCCGTACAGCTTTTGCACCACATCTGTAAACTGAGGTGCTTTGTACGTCTCCTATTCATCCATCATCGATGTCCTTCCTTCACTCGAATGTTCGGCTCTGCTTTGTTCTTTCTGTCTCCTCCTGTTTCCACGGTTATACTTATTAAAGATTTGTGTTTTAAGCAGTCAAGCGGAGCTGTCATATCATATGGGCACACAAACACGATACAGTAACATGTGGACTGCACATGAAGTCACAATACCTTATCATGTTTCCCCTTGCTTCCAAATAATCCCTCCTTCGGTCGGCCCTATCAACCAGTTGCCCTCCTCTTGATCCTCGTTCTAGGGCCCTTTGAGGGTGTTTTTCCAAACAGGCGTTATTGACGTTGAAGCCCTAATCAAATGCAGGCATCTTTGGCTAACTTAAACCATGAGGGAAGGGATGGGGCGGGGGAGAAAAAGACTGGGGGGTTTGGCTTTGGCATTAAAAGGAATAAAAAGATTTTCAACACAAGCTGGTCAAGTGTATTCCAAATACATCGCTGTTTCCAATTGGAGAGGCGTCATGTTCGTGTTTCAGAAGGAAGTTATTCCCTCCATCAAGCTGAACATTTGTTGAGACCTGTGGGAGAGAACTGTCAAACTATCCCAGCGAAAAAGGGAAACAAAGGATTTTTCACATTACAGAAAACAGTGTTAATTTGCAGATGTTTCACACATGGCTAAATGAATTGCTCTTTTTCTCTCTCTCCCCTCTCCTTTTGTAATCAAAAGAAATAATTCACGTTGACAGCATGCGGTGGCTTCAGTCCCTAGACTAAAGTTCGTTGTTCTTTTCTCTGTGGTTTTACTATTTTGGGAACTTCTTCAAAGTAGTGGAATAAGTCCATTTTAAACACCATTCAACATGTTGTATCAGCCTCATTAATCCTAATCTAGTATATAGTTGTGCTTTCTTTTGTTGTTTTTTTAAAGGTCGGATCCATTCCCTCAAATATTTTGATGATTTGTTTTCTGTATCGGTGATGATTTTATCGTACAGGTTGCTACAGGAACTTACAGAACTGTGCTTTGCATTTTTTTAAATAAAAGTATGACAGAGAAAAAGAATTATTGTACTCATAAATATACATAGTGTGTATTTTGTCTTTAGAAAAGAGTGTTACTCATACTGTTACTCCTCTTAAGACTTTCAAGTGGTTAAGAGTGGATGCCAATGGATGAATATTGCAAAAGTAATTATGGCTTGCCCACTGACGTGTATGTGGAGGGCCATTTAAGGACAGGTCAAGTCAGGTTTTATTGGGACTTTGGAAGAACGTGTGACTGTGTTACTCTCAGCAATGCAAACATGACATCTACCAGCATGTACCTGCATGTAGCTGATTACCAACCAAAGTTTCACTTTCTGCAATATATGTTTGGCATTATTCCCCATGAACACCCAGGAAGAAAATGGGCAACATTATTTCATGATATGCGCTTTAACATTGAAGGGTTAGAGCACATAACATATAACACAGAATAAAGCTTGGGCCTTTCAGAATAAGAGCGCAGTATTCCTGCCTTCTACACACATTACGTAAAGAAAAACAAAACAGTAGAGAATGTTTAACCCCAACTAAAACATAGCCTGCATGCAGTATTTTTCATAAACACTGCGTCATGTAATGTGTTACTAGCCTTCCTACTGTTCTGGCGTCAGAAAATGTGATAGTGGGTGTTGTGGCCTGAGGATTGACATTATGAAGAAACCCAGTCCTGTGACATTTTTTTTCTTAAAGTAGGCGACGCACCAATCTGCAGATTCAGTCTGAGCTCTCTCTGTTTTGCTTCGCATGGTCTCAGTTTATTGACATTTCTGTGCATGCCTCTCAGAGCGCAGTGTACTGCAAACACACTCTGCTGTTTTTCTTGGAATCTGGGACCTGCAGAGTGTCATTGCGGCCATGGTGAGAGACCAGGTGCATTGTGTCCCTGAGTATTGTTTGGGAGAGAGGTTGAGAGAGTATGCATTTGTCCGTGTGATTTCCCAGATACTCGGTCCTATCTCAGTTAGAAAGCATATCGGGGTCTCCCACTGATGATACTTTCACTTGCTTGTTGGCCAGAGTGCTGTAGAAAAATAAGACCGGCATTAATTTATCACTGTAGCATTCTGTTTCATTTCACTCACAGCTTAGTCATGGAGACACCCTCATGCTCACATGGGGCCTACATGCTGTGCAGGGCCGAAGGTTCTGCAAGGCATTAGTCAGAGAAAAGTGTGTTTTTTGTTGTGTTTCATCAGATTTAGTGTGATGGAGAGTAACAGATTTGACACAGGAATGTGATAGAGATTAAAACATGGATTTGACCTCGGCATGCCCTCAAGCATCTTTTCCCCCTTAAACGTTAACCTTTGCAGGGGAAAGCAGCCTCGCTCACATAAAACTACACATGACCACTTTCACAAGCCACTTCAAAATTGCTCACATTCTCCAGGGATTGGTTGTTATGATTTGTGCTACATAAAGGCAGTAGTTTTAAAATAATGTGTGTGTTTCCTTTCCCATCCCATTGTTTTTGTTGCCCCCCAACATTTAGATTATCATTGCAAGGGTTTGTAATGCGAACGAATGTATGTTTTAGAAACCACACGTACACAAATTCCACATGGATACATTCACAAGCTGTGATTTGAAAGAAGAAGAAAAAAAACAACCCCTGTCCAAAAATGCATGTTCACTTTTCAGACTTTGGTAAGGAAAGTAATGAGTAATGTGAGTATGTTGTTTCTCTGCAGCGAGCTAAATGACAGGGTGGCAGCACAGGATGACAGCGGCCCATTTGATGGATGGGTTGTTAATGAGAGGAGTGCAGGATGCTGGGAAACAAACCTCTAATGCTATCCTCACATGAGAGAACAGAACTTTTGGAAATCTCTTCTGCCTGTGGGAACTACAGCTCGAAACAACGACACAATTCAAAATTTCATAAAGGACACAGAGCATTACGAGCCGAGAAACAGGAAAACAGACTTCAGTTGACTGCATTGTGCAATCTACTGAAGTCTAGTGGTGAAAATGTTCACACTTTACCTTTAAGATACTATTTTTTGTTTATTTATTTATTTTTTTCTATATCAAGTTAGTCAAACCGAGCAGTAAAATACAAATGCTAACCCTGGGTTGTGAATGGTTTTATCTTTGTTCAATGTTCTCTTTATTGTCTCTGAAATATCAAGCAAATGGAGGCGATTTACATCACTGATTGACATGTAACCTTTTATGGCTCAGTCACAGTAGCGTAAAAACAGGATGGCAGCCTATTTGCAACAAGAAAAAAAATCCGTCATTGCTCGGTGATTGCAGTGATTTTTTTTCCCGCCAGTTAGGACAATTTATCTGCAATCCGGGTCTTTCAATAGTGGACTTGCCAACTACTTGTATTCTGGTTATATTCCTATATCAAACTAGGTTGCCAAGTATCAAGTGTTATTTTGCAGTTAAACCATTGTCCTGCAGCAACTGCGTCACTATTTGTGAATTTGTGTTTCAGTTCTTTGGGGTTCTGGTTGGACTCTGAATGTAAGTAATGTAAATTTCTGCGTATGTAGATACCAGCAGAGTTTTAATAGATGCTAGCAGATTTGCAATTTTCCCCAATTTATCCCAGTTAATTGCCGTCACAAACAGATTGCACGTAATTACCAACTTGACCCCATTCAGTCCCAAACTAATAGCAGGCAGCAACATCCTTGACACACCAAAGTCGCTTTGAAGAAGGCAACTGACTACAAGAACCGGTTCCCATGTGCAAAGTAAACAAATGCAAGTTCATTGCACTGGTTTTCCCAGTGTGACTGTAATATTTTTTTTTATTATTATACCTCTGTGGCAAGCCACAGTAGGGAAAGCTAATTACAGCTTAACTTCACACCAACCCACAAGATCCTGCTGGTATTTGTTTTTTAATTACTTTGTCACAGTAGTGTATGTTTTTAAGTTTTTAATCTCTTGATTTTTTTAAAGAAATAATTTAGTAAGAATATGGCATATCATGTCTATAGCAGTGTTTCTTGCACTTAAAGTGTCTAGTTTTTGTACAAATCCTATGAAACTCATCAGTGTCGCTTCTCTTTTCCCAACAAATTCAAACCACACAGGTGGGACTAACAATAATAACATTGAATAATGGCAGATGAGAAGACTGAAGATGTTTTTTTGCCACTTATCAACAACAAGAGCTTGAGAGAAGTGCTGAAAATCCAGATCATCCAGCATAAAACACAGCATCTGTTGACATGGATTGCTGCACAGTATAGAGCAGTTCTTCTAGTCAGAGGAGCTTGCAAAGAAAAGCGTCTGGACTTCTTTAAGTTGCTTGAAGACGTTTCACCTCTCATCCGAGAAGCTCCTTCAGTTCTAAGGTCAAATGGTGGAGAGTCCCAGATTTAAACCTAGTGGGAGAAACCCCCCACAGAGGGACAAAAGGACCCCCTGATGATCCTCTAATCGCCTGAGCCAAGGTGTGAAACTGGGTGTGGGTCCCAATCAGCCAGAGTTTCGGGTGTGTTCATTGTGAAACCTGGCCCCACCTTATCATGCGATTTCGTGAGGTCAGATGACCCAGGATGTGAGTGGGCATTAAGGCGTCTGGGGAGGGAACTCAAAACTGGATTATAGATGGCAGACAGTTGGTGTCGTAAACCCCCGCCTCTGTTCAAAGATGGTCGCTCACAGTGGACATAGATGGCTTCTTTCACTCCTCTTTCAAACCATCTGTCCTCTCTGTCCAAAATGTGAACATTGGCATCCTCGAAAGAGTGACCTTTATTCTTAAGATGCAGATGGACTGCTGAGTCTTGTCCTGTGGACAACAATGAGCTCACCCGAAACCCTGGCTGGGACTCCCCACCATTTGACCTTAGAACTGAAGAAGCTTCTCGGATGAGAGGTGAAACGTCTTCAAGCAACTTAAAGAAGTCCAGACGCTTTTCTTTGCAAGCTCCTTTGACTACGATGACCTGGATGACTGAGAACCTTCACAGACAACAGTTCTTCTAGTTTATTTTTCATCATAAAGACAAAGAAATTCTAAATAAATCTGGACATGTTAGTCTAATATGTTTTTAAATAAAGCCTCAAAAGTGGACCTCTTTGTCTTTATAAGCTCTCCCTCAACCCTTCACAAATGCAGGATTGTATTAAATGTTGTTGTTTGAAACTATGAGCTAGGGAGCCACATTTGGCCACAGGCCTACCTGTTTCGGGTCCCTTTCCTCCCATGACGCTTTCAGAAATATGCTTTCATGGTTCTGGATCGGAGGCAAGAGACTAAGTGTCTCCTCTTGGTCTTGAACTGAAAAAAAATTTAATAGCCCTCATATTACAGGATAAAAACTACTTTAGCATGGTGAGAACCTGGCAGGAACTCAACACCACTAATCATATTTCGATAGAAGTGCTTATTCACTCTATTATGTTTAAGAACTCTAACTTCTTAAGTTCTGTATTGAAAGATTTATCAGTAAAATAAATTGCTGTGTGTGAAGTTTAGTTATAGATTCATAGAGTTTATTTGTACTGCCTTTTTCTTTTAATATTAAAAAAAAATCAATAAATAATTGGTTCAAGAAAAAAACCTCTTGTGAGTCATATTGTGTCAGTGATCTTATAATTGTGCAGATACCAGTTTCAGCACAGGCCATCTATCCACTATTGCTGGAGTTAAAAGCTACTGTTACCCTGTCTATCCTTGCATGTCTCTTACTGAATGCAACCACGGGGCCCCCTTGGGTGCTCTTACAGTCCACTAATTCACCCCTCCTCTCACTTTTCCAGTTCCTCAATAAATAGTTCGAAAAGACCATTGGCAAAGGTTTCTGGACCGAGCTGCTCTCGCTGTGTAATATAAAATCGTAAAACGTAGAGCTGTGATAAGTTTTGCCCTTTGTGCAGTGGAAAAAAATACAGTCCTAAGATCCAGTTTCAATGCTCTTAATCGGTTCCATATCTGATTTTATGGTATTTGCTCAACGTGGCACAAAACAGCACATATGTTGAACACAGAGCAAAGGAAGGGAAAGGCTGTCGGAGGTCGGGACAGTCGGCTGTATGTTTTCATGGTGTTTGCGGCGGTAGCGTTGACAGGGGTGTCATCTGTCCTCCCACCCTTCGGCGGCCTCCTCGCTGTTGGACACAGATGCCCTCGTTGTCCAACAGAAGCCCCATAAGAAGCTCTTAACCGCTGTCTGTCAGCGATAATGTCCATTAAAAACAAATCCAAATTGTTAGTGTGCCACAGAAATGGCCCGTGTTGATTAGGGTTGGGCACTTGATCGATCATTTTCTGGAAGGACTTCATGGAAGGAGGCTGTAGCGAAAGATCAATCAGTAATTTAGGACGTAGTTGATTAATTTAATTGCAAATTTAAAACACATTTAAAGTTAAACCTGTTTGATACTTCTTTTAAACCACGGGACATCAGGCATTCCTTTGATTACAAGTGGCATCTTACCTGCCATGTGACATGTCCAGTGATAGATTATTAAGGGAACAGGACAGACACACATTAACAGACAGCTAAAGTAGGAGCACGGCAAAAGGAGGATATTTGTTTTCTCATTTTGTGGCCTGGACCTTGTATTTGCATTCCTCTACACTCCACAAAGTGTTCATTCATGCTTGCTGTCCCTCTCTGTGCTGCAATGTTACCTTCCTACACCGCTACCTTCCTTTAAGCCCCACAACACCTAAACCGCCAGGCCCAAAGGCAATTGGCTTTTTAAGTTATCCGCTTGTATTCTGCAGGATTAGATTATGAGAATTTCCTGTCTTAAATCACTGGAGACACATGAATTTTTGAGTGTTTTTTTTTTTTTTATATGCCAAGGTATAAAGAAACAGACTCTGGACAGGGATGATATTCAAAATGCTCTACAATAACCAATGATTCATCTTTCACATTTCTTTTCTTACACCAACTTCGCTGACCAACATCTCTTTCCCTCCTTCCCGGCTGATGGTGTACATAACAGCTGTCATTAATGAGTCTAAATCGGGCATGGGTTGGTCCTTCTCTACAACTGCCTGTTGGCAGGGAGAGTGACAGTAAGAGTATCTAGTTAGCATGTCAGACTTAAAGTGCTGAAAACAGGATGGCTTAAAAATTGGGTCCTAAACAAATGTCAAATTGCTTAGAACAAATACAAATAAGCTGAAGACAGTCGCATGTATATCAAGCGGTTGACAGCACTTGTGGGTTTGTGGGATTGGTGAAAAGACTATAAAGTGAATAAGTGTTTGTGTGTGTGTGTGTGTGTGTGTGTGTGAGAGAGAGAGAGAGAGAGAGAGCCCAGGCCTGCATGCTGACTTGCATCATGTGTGACCCACATTCCTCGATGGTTGGCTCATTCACACTCTCGGCCATTTAGCAGAGCTAGGCTCGGTGCAGATGCAATACTTCAGCACTTTATGATTAACACAAGTCAGACTGACATCTGAGGAGCTGTATATTAAAACGCCAATATATGTGTCAGTGCTTATAGGCAACTTTTCATAGCCATTGGGTTCTGGGTGAAGCTTGAATCTAAATGCTTTTCTTTGCCAAATTCATCAGAAACTATCAATGCAGTGTCAATGCAGCACAGTATCGCAATATTTCACTCTCAGACAGATTGTAAATAACTGCTGTCTAATTTATCAGTGCAGACAGATTGCCAAAATGTTGCCATCAATGTGAATGATTCTTTGTTAATCAGCACAATTGGATTGGTTATATTCATGTATAATGTTAAATCTCATTTTGCAGCAAAACAATAACTGAAGTGAGGTAACTTTATCTTTTGGATAAAAACATATTTGACAATGTTGCTTTTATCACGTTTACTTTTACTGAAATACTCAATAATCTCAATCTCAATAATATCGCATCCTGATAATATCATATTGTGGGTTGTTTGAGCTCTTAGACGTCTTATAGCATGTCAAACATTTTTATGAAACAGGAAGTTGGATGGCGAGTTTCAAAACTGACTGAAATTCAGTAACATTCGGGATGTGCTCTATTTTACTTTGACATTTTTTACTTTTACTTTCTTTTCTGTTGTGTTCAGACCTCAGTGGTTCAGACAGAGAGGCCCTGCCAGGTCACGGGCCAGTGGTGCGCAGGGACTAATGAGCTTTTCAGTCACCCCTGCCAGAGACAGTACGGCAGTCAATTAGAGTTCTCAACGAGCCAACCTGAGCTGCTGCTGCTGGCGCATTAGAGAGCTTCATACATACACAGCTGCACACATGGAACATTCCACAAGCAGGTGGCAAAGAGAAAGACTGTGCGCTGAACACGCCATGCCTCGGTCAAGACCAGCTGGTGAAGGTTGGGGAGTTGCTGCGTGGGAGTATTGGGCCTCAGTGTTAAGTGGGAAGTGAGCGTACACGGTCACAGTATCTTGTCCCTCTAAGACCCTTCCTCTGCTGCTACGGTGTGCTTTAAGCTTTGCGTTCATGTCTCTCTGAAAGTTTGCCTGCACATGTCTTAGTAGCAGTTTTTAAACCCCACTGTGTGAATGTGTGACATGATGAAATAAGGACACCACCTGTGTCCTGTGTGAGCTTGCATGGGTAGGTTTTTTTGTTGTCTTTAGGGGGCTCCAGTATTTTCATACTGCCCGTGTAATCCCAGACCCTACTTGTGGTTTGTCAGGGGGTAAAAATAACCAGTAGCAATACATCAGTTGGTAAGCTTCTGTTCAGGCTTAGCTTAGAATGCAATGAGTTGACTAATGTATTTTGACATTACAGTGAAACTGCAAGCAATAAAAAAAATGAGTGTGAGAGTGCAGAGTGGCAGTATCGCTGTGTTTTTCCTCTTATTTTCCACTTTGATTTAACACTGAATCTAAATCAGCATCAGGGCTGCCACGATTAGTCGACTAGTCACGACTACGTCGACTATCAGAATCGTCGACGACTGATTTAATAGTCGACGCCTCGTTTGAAGCTTTGTAAGATCACAAAAGACGCAGGAATAAGTAGTAGGATTTAAGAGTGTAATAACGGACTGAAACAGAAGATGGCAGCACTGCATGTACAAGGATGCCAGCTGCCGTTAAACCCCGAAGAAGAAGAAGCTGTGTCCCAGAATTCATAGCGCAGCCCAGCTCAGTTTCCAACAATGGCGGCAGCTAGTTAGGTTTAATATTACTCTTATTATTCTTTCTGGGTCACAAAATAAACGTTTAACATATTTTCAGGCGAGAATGTAGCTGTGTAAACCTCAAATATCTGCTCAGTTTATCAAGACACCACATATTTTCAAAAGCGCTCCGACGTTTTCGGAGACGTCTGTTACCCACTAGCTCGATAGCTAGCGGGGGGCAAGGCTAACTAGAGCCGTGAGAACACCGGACTCCCGGCAGATCGTTTTCAAACCCACCGCCGTCTTTCGCTACTCAGGTTAAACATGATATGTAAGTCACTTAGATAACTTAAAAATGTTATTGTTTGGCTTTTTTTTAGTATTTTATTTGTTCCTGAGTAAATCGGTTTGTCTGAGATTAAAGTTATAGTTTTTACACAGCTGAATAAACGTCAAGCAGACAGCTGATTATCAGAAGTGTGAGATGCTGGAGAATTTACTCCGGTGTCCTGTTATATTTTCGATAGCAAGGAGTTTATTAAACTTCACCGAAACAATCTGCAAATGTCATTAAAATTTAATAAACTATCATCTTGTCTTTATTTTTAGTTAGCACATACCTTAAACACTTAAAGCTGTAAGCTAATGATAGTTATATAAGAGCAGATGCTGCTGGTGCAATAAGCTGTACGTCCAATGGATGATGATCTGATTAGTCGACTATCAAAATAATCGTTTGTGGCAGCCCTAATCAGCATGTATCTATTGTAGTATAGTACAGCCATCGAGTGTTGTAGCCTTTTTCCGCTACTGGTATTTTTTTAAAATTTATATAAAATTAGTTCATCTAAAGCTTTATGTTGTCACTTTTCAGTCATTTCAGGTGTGCCCAGAACTGCCTAAAGGAGCAACTAGTGCTATTTTTTAACGACCCCAAAATATGTGAAGAAAAGGCTTTAAATTTCAATCTGTCAATTTGATGGTGTGACCACCCTGTGTTTTAGGGTTTGTATAAGGGCTTACGATGCATTTCAACTCTACTGTTCAAAACTGTTTTCCTTTTTTTTTAACTGAACTTGGAGGTTTTCTTTTTGACTGTAAAAATGTCTTTACTGAAAGTACAGCTCCACACTTTTTTTTAATCTTTGAAACATGAGCCCCTAAAGGCGGATACGGTGAATCATAAATGTATATTAATGATGTGGGATCTCTTTATATTGGCTGCGTGGTGTAATGGAATGTAAAACGGAGATGAGCCAGCAAAGAAAGAAAAAATACAATGGCGAGCTGCTCAGGTGAATGATTTAACCATATACAGTAAATTGTTCTCGAAAAAGTACACCCGAGCCTTTTGCTGTTAGCCAAGAACTACCGATGACAGTCAGACAAGCTCGAGTCAGCCACTGTACCCCTCCTTTGGCATCTCTTTACCTGCTTATCTTGATATGATGTCAAATCACCATTCATCAACATAAAGTTGAGACAGCGCTTGGCTGAACACAGCCCACACATCATCTGGAAGGCGGAGGGAATGGGATGGATTATGGGTAATCAGAGCAGGCCTCAAGACAGAGACCGAAGATGTGCAGGAAAGGAATGCAGGAGGGAGGGAGGGAGGGAGGGATGAAAGGGGGGAAAAGGGCTGTCAAGGATAATAGAGTAGCAGCATTTATCAGTCTGTGGATCTACATATGGGATGGAAGGACAGAGAACGATAGAGAGGGAGGACAGGACAGAGAGATGGATACGGGGAAAGAGGGATGGCATCTAATATGATGGGTGAGTGAGCATTGCAACACACAGGTCAGGGTTCAGCGCACTGAGCTGTTTCTCAGTTTTAACAAGCCAATGAAAACTTTGCTGCATCTCCCTGAGATTTATATATAAACGTGGTAGAAGTGTGAATACTCCAGCAGAGGATGCTTGCCATTATTCACCTGCGGATTATTTATTTATGTAATTAATCATCAAGTCCATAAAGCTTGGACTTTTTACAGAAACATTTTTTCTGGGAGTGTTTTTACAAGTGAAAAAATGTTTAACTTCAGCAGTGAGTTAATCCTGAGCTAATGTTAGAACAACCAGAGCATCAGATTCTCACATTTGAAACCTAGAGGCTACAGATGCTCTGCTGTTTTGCTAGGACATTGAAATCATTCATCCATTTTCAGCTGAATTTGTCCACAAATTTTAATTTGATCAGCTAATCAAATGATATATGTTTTAAGCTGTAGACTAGTTGATTACACATAGAATCATTTATCTGGTGTGCTCTTTAAAAAAAAGTCAATCACAATTCCCAGAGGAACAATAGTAGTGTTTTCACATATGCTTGATAGTATTCTGTGCAGCTTACTTTGTAATTTGCAAAGAGAGAGAAAATTGGCGTCTAAACTGCTAAACTGCAATTTTTTTGCATTCAGTATTTATTGAAGTGACTTTTTTAAAGGAGAAAAAAAATCTGCATGGAAACGGTAAATCTAAATGGCTATAAAGGAAACACTAATATGGCTTCTGGCATCGCAAAACAGAAGTAATGAGTGTAGAAGAATACAGCTTTGGAGCAGAAGGATGAGATGATGATAGATTTGGTGGTTTGAGAAAAGCGAGACAGACGCACTGAGAGACGCTGCAGGAATGTGCGTGAATGAGTGGACGAGCGGAGAAGGGAGTGAGGGATGCTGAGAGTGTCAGGGGGTGTTTTCCCAGACCTCTCTGTGTCCCCTCTGCACGACCCCGTTTTATGGCTCTTTTACAGCCGTCCAGATTCTCTTCTCCAGGGCTCTGCTCACTTCGTCAACCCCATGCTCCAAGCCTCAAACAGGCTCAACTGGCCTCTAACACTGCCCCCCCCTCCACACACACACGCACACACACACACACGCACACGCACACACACACACACACACACACAAAACCACTCACCCATCTTTCCTGATTTCCCACTAATTCACTCCAGATCAAATATGTGATCCTTTCCCCATTTCTTCATTATTTTAAGGAAGCATCTGCAACACTCTTTTTCACACAGTCATTTATCAGAACTCGGCCCATTAACAAAGAGCAGGTGTGTCCTACATTCTGTGAACGAATATGGATGGATTACTTAATTTATACTGTTGTAATTAAAGACATGTCATCGTTAACCTTTTGTGCACTCAAATTTTTGTCTTTATCCATTTTTCCGGACATTTTTGGCTCGCTGTGATACAGTGGTACAAAGCAGCCGAGAGCATTTATCCAAGAACTGTACTTTATTATGAAATGTAAGGTAGCTGGGCTTGGACATTTGTGTTTGGGCTACAGCCTGTCCTTACTCTGACATGTTTGAGAGAGATCATCTTGCATAAATACAGCCATAGACTGTACATAAAAGATGATTTGTGGACCGCCATTCTAAAATCTCACATTTTAAAATCTGCTGTCACAAGCAATCTGACTAAAAAACCAAGGATACATGAAGTTTAAACAGTAGCACAGTGTCAGTTACAAAGTAGCCTTGCCCTAAAGGATACTGTTTAAGACTACACAGGGCCATAATTTACCAAAAGAGCATCTCTTTTTGAAGTAAGAGATCAAATGAAGCTCTGTTCTTATAGGCTTATATGCAATCTGTATTTTTGTCTCTGTGATTTTCTTTTCATTCTTTTTGTTGCTCATACCAAGGCTGCTGGCTTGTAGCTGGCTTTCAGCTCTGTATAGCTTTAGCCGCTTTCTCTTTTGTTAGTTTTTTCAAACTGAGCATGTTAACCTGGGTGGGTGATTTTAAAGTCTCTGTTAGGTCTGTTGTTACAAATGTTTCCCCTGTGTGTTACTTTGGTCTTCTTCACTTATTCTGAGGAACTTGCTAACAGCCACAGTCACCCAACATTAGCATTAGGCTGTGAATATGCATGCAACTGCTTGCCTGCACTGGTGTTTTTGCATGTTACTCATGCATAAAATGGACCATCTTCACTTGCAAGCCTGACTAGCTGGTCTGGGTCAAGAAGAGTTGAATTGGCGAATTCCAGCCCCTGGTCAGTCGATCGATGTAGAAACAATAAATCTGACAAGGATTGATTTCCACATATTAGTATTTCTCCTTTTGATACTTCACTCATAGGGATATGCCTTTTAAAATACAGATATTTTGGGTGTGTTTTGAGGCTGTGCTTCGGTAACCAGTGTGAAGCATTTAGCTTTTTCCACCTTCCTTTTGAGTCTTTTCTGTGTTTTCCCACCTTACCTTTGCACTGGAAATAATTTATGACATTTCCTTTACTGAAAGCTCCTCATCTCACAGTTGAACCTGGATCTGGAACAGTTGATGAACATAGCTCTCAGAGTTTTCCTTTAAATGCCTTAAGATATTGATAAATCTATGTGCTCAAAGCCTAATTTGATCCAGCACAGACCAATGGACCGTGCAGCCCACTACACGGTGCATGTGTATGTGGGCGTACATGTCAAAATCCACTTTTATTTATCCCTGCCATTTTTCAGACTGAACAGAGAATTCCCAGTGCGCCATTTTAAGTTATAGTCTGCTCGTTTTGGCCTCATTAAGTCTGCTATGGCCACCGATCCAGTCACACTCAGGGGAGGATTGCCAAAGAGCGGGAACCTAGCTATTGGCCGAATTGTACGCATTTCAATTCATGCAAAGTTCAAAACAAGGTCCAGGTACAGGCTGGTTTTTCTCCGGCAGTAACCTTTGAGCACTGTACAGTAGAATGGAAACAAAACTTTTCCTCACAAGCCCGTAAGTTCTCCCAAGTGACCTTCATTGTACAGTAACACCCGAAGCCAGACGCTGCTCTGCTCTCACATTTAATAAGGTGCAAAGTAGTAGGGAGAGGTTTCTGGAAAATAGTAAATTATGCTAACAAGGGGACTTCATCCTGTTATCCTGCCTTAAATCACTGTAGGCTGTGTAAATACACCCTTAGTCCTGCTCTGGGAGTGCAATTCCACCTCCACAAACAAAAAACTCTGGGAACAAACCAACAAATAAATACACCTCAGTGGGGAGATAATTCATCACAAACCAGGGAGGGGGGATCCTGTAGCTGAGCTACATGGTGTATAGGACTACATGTGGTTTAGAGCATTTCTTACATATTGGACATGTAAAGTAAGTACAGACACGCATCTATGTGCACTTAAACACATGCACGTGTGCAGCCTTTGCTCCAACACAGGATATAAGTATAATGTTACCAAACACGTTCAAGTTTTAATACTTGCAGGGGTGCCACATACATACATGCACGAACACACACACACAGCGAGTGAAGTACATTTAGGATGGTGGGAATAGTGCACATGGGAAGTAAATGAATCAGTAAACAGTGTTGGTCAAGTTACTTGAAAAAAGTAATCAGTAACTAATTACTGATTACTTCCCCCAAAAAGTAATCCCGTTACTTTACTGATTACTTATTTTCAAAAGTAATTAATTACTTAGTTACTTAGTTACTTAGTTACTTTTTAAAAACACGATTTACAACCTGAATAGGTGATAAAGCGATAGATCTTTCAGCCCAATTCTACTTTTTCTACATAATCCATCATACAAAATGTAATCAAATGGAAAAGTCTCTTTTTAAAACTTGTATTAGTTTTAATCTTTTAACTTTATGCATCAAGCAAAAATTGAATTATATGCAACATTCTCTGACTGGAAGACATTTGTTTAATATTTAAACCTATTTTCTGCACATTCCAGCACATAAAATAAAATATTTTTTGTGTTTACACTCACTCTTTCAAATAGATGCAAGTAAAACACAGCAGAAAATAAATAAAATCAAAGACTAGCGGTCCTTTTGCTCTATTTTCAAATTCAAATTTTATTTGTCACGTACACAGTCATACACAGTACGATATGTAGTGAAACGCCTACCCACTCCTGCTTTCACCTGTAAAGCAGGAGTGGGTAGGCGGAGGTTTACCCTGGTGCAGGTGTGCCGCGGCGGTCAGTGGAACAATCCGCGAGTTTCTCTGTGAATTTCTCATTACGTCGTAGCGCACTCGGTGCTTGCTTGGAAGTTTAGGGGGGGGTTTTCGCTGTAAAAAGACGTTTTCTTCCCACGCACAACGGACATTAATGCTTTTGTCACTTTTTATGGAATCAAACTCAAAATAAGGTCAGTACTTCCACGCTTTAAACACTGCACGCTCATACTCTCTCCCGCACTCGATATATGATCCACTGTTGATCTGCACACAGCTGTTGCCAAGACCATCGCACTTGCTTACGTCACTGTCATGAGACATTCTCGCAAAAAATCACGGTTTTAGTAACGCAGTAACGCAGCGTTCCTACGGGAAAGTAACGGTAATCTAATTACCGTTTTTGCAATAGTAATCCCTTACTTTACTCGTTACTTGAAAAAAGTAATCTGATTACAGTAACACGTTACAAGTAACGCGTTACTGCCCATCTCTGTCAGTAAATGGGAGAAGGGGTGATGTACAAGGATGGCAGTGTTCGGGGTTTAGGCCGACTTAATTTATCAGTTTTCAACAATTGTACTCTTTAGAAGTCTAAAGTAGGTTCATGGCCCTCCGTGTCCTGTCATGTTAATTATGCTACTTTCTGTATTTAGACCATGTCTCTTTCTGACACACTCAGACTCTAATCCTCTCTGTCTCATGCTCCCACCCTCTCTCATTCTTTATCTCATCCTTTTCTCTTGCTCAGTCTTCTCTAACCGGTGAACTGTCGCTGACCTCCACGCTCATGTCAGTGATTGATGTTGCTCTCCTGTACAGCTCCTCATCCCATTCAGAAAAAAAAATCCTGATCTTAATGGAGATGCAGTTTTCTCCACACCTGCTGAGAGATACATGAGGGAAAAGAATACCGCGAGTACACAGTTACCATTACGTATCATTATTTGTTCTATAGATGATTCCAAATCATTTTTGGATTCAGTTTGCCTGAATTTACATTTCCCAATCCTTCACTTGCCCTGGTCTTTGCCTATACTCTTTGTCTTTTCCTTGACCATTGTTGATGTTAAAGAATACCAGACCACCTGTTGGCTAGACTTCAAACATGGAGACAGAGGCTGCCAATAGGTAGACACGCATGCACACACTTAAAAACAAACATATGGTATGGAGACTTTTCCCATGATCCTGTTACCCGCGAACCTGAAGTCCAGCATCTGTCTCCACAGTCATTTATTCTTTCTTTTAATGTCCATGTATAAAAAGTGTATTTGTGTATGGATTAATAAAGGCTGTTGGTATGTCATTCATGCACATGCAATGACTGTATTAACGACTGGAGGTCTTCAATTAATAGGGTTTCTTTTCAATTGCTTACACACACACACACACGCACACACACACACACACACACACACACACACACACACACACACACATCGTAAAAAAGCAGGTGACAATAGTTAACTAGCAAAATTAATTAGTTTGCACGCCAATAGCATTCAATTGTTTTTTCAACTTAAGTGTAGGAGGAGTTGGAAAAATGGAAATTTCCCAAGCATCCACAGGTACCTGTCACCTGCTAAAACACTCTGGCCCTGAGAAGATCTGGAGCTTTCACATGAGGGACGAGATGCCCCAGGGCCTGAAAAACAGAATTCTTTCACATTTTGTCTCGATGACCCCGGCTAACCTGCTCTAAGCACTCCCTCCAGCAAGCCAGTTGCATCTTTCACCCACCAAGACTGCATGTCACAGTCAGCAAAGAATCTATGAATAAGGACTGCCTGTGTGTGTGTGTGTGTGTGTGTGTGTGTGTGTGTGTGTGTGTGTGTGTGTGTGTGTGTGAATGGGGACTTTTTGTTTTGTGGGATTGACGTATCCCGAGGGAGAGGACAGAGATAGACAAAATAGACTTTGGCACTACTTGATAAATTGTGGGAAACGGAAAGATCAAGGGAATGACAAAATTAAACTCTTGGTTCTTGTGCCAGGGTTAGGGGAAGTTACTTCTAACTTACTTACTAATTAATTGGTAAAAGTTTAGTGTCAAGTGAAACTAATTACATAAATATACCCTTTTTCCTAATTGCGTCACCACATTGCACTTCAGCGTGCTGCTTTCCACATTTGTGCAAACTTTTGGGAAGAAAAGCAGGTGGATGGAAACACTTTCACTGTTGTGTTATTGTTAGAAGACAAGAGACCATTCAGAATAAATAGTGATATAATAAACTGGATACTGATGAGCACTTGGAATCCGAACTGGTCTCACCATTTCGTCTGTCAAAGGTTGAAAAGGTGTAGTTATAACTGTCTCGAAGATTCATTGGAATATAATAGCCTTGTCCGTCCTGCCACGACGTCCTCAGATGTCCAAAATTCACTTAATAAGCTGATGGTCGCAAGTGATTTAAACTATTTGTGCAGCTGCACAACTTGAAGGTGACCCAGAAGGTTTTACAGGAAGAGCAAATGGCTTTTACAGCGTAATGGAAAGACAGCAAGAAGGCGAACAAGGACATTTTTGCTCTCAGAGGTGGATACGTGGCTTGCCAAATTATGAACGTGCACGCACGCAGAGTATCGACATGCAGTAGGCACACAGTGACATATGGACCCTACTGACAGTGTGGAATTGTGTGCGTACAGCCACGTAACCTCCACCGCCATCCCTCACTCCTTCCATCTATCAGCATCTGTCACTGCCAGAGGATTATACAGAGGGATGCCTTACACTGCTGTTGCAAAAAAGGAAAAGAAAAAAAGTCGCCTGGAAAAGCTTTATTTTAAGCAAAAGCCCCACAATTTATCTCCCTTCGTCTTTCACCTCATTTTTTGCTGCTTCATTCTTTCCTGTTTGGTTATTGTAGGTCTTTACCTTACAATATAAAGCGCTTTGAGGCTGTGATTTGGCACTATACAAAAAAAAAATTAAAATTGAGTTGACTTTTTCTGTTTCTCCACACGTTTCCCTGTCCCCGCTACCTATAATACTCCATAGGTAGTGGAGAATTATTAAATTTAAATGGTTTACTTGCACTGTGTTGGTATTACCAATGTGTGTGTTTTAGTGATAATATTGAGGCTTTTTTTTGGGCCAGTTCTACTTTTTAAATGTTTGTATTTTAGGCCAGTAAGCCCATCATGCAGGCTGCACTCAGTACATTGCAACTAAATTAGTTAATAAAGAGACAACATGCAACGTGCCAATCGATGACCTGTTTGTTCATTGACTTTCTCTCTCTCTCTAAGATCTCTGACATGTGTTCCTCTCCCGGGGTGCCTGCATAGCTTCTAGTTTCTCATGTTTGGTTTTTAGTGCTGCGACGTTGTCTTCACCTCCCACTCACTGAACTCGGCCTATTTAAAAACCTTAAGGGAAGATTTATATATCGCTCGTGTAATCTGTAAAAATTGTCTCGGAGCAGTAAATCAAAGGTTCTCCTGTGCGTTAGTAAGAAATCATATCCGACCCCGAGGTGCCATTTCACAGGCGGAACAGACAAGTCTCTGCGTATATCCCTCTCTGGCTTTCACACACAGCTTTCTGGTACGTGTTCCTCACAAATTTCACTTTTCCCTATTGCTCGTGTAATTGTTCATCTATAAAATGCGCACACTAGCCAATATGCGTGAAATTTGTCAGCCTTTCTGTGTTTAATATTTGTAAGTGTGGCACCTTTAGAGTTGATGTAGCATTTGGACAAAAAGCAAAGTACGGCACTTCTCATTCTAGACATCTCACCTCAACACACACACAGGAATGCAAGGCAGAGAAGAAGAGCTCTATGTGTGTGATTGAAGTTGTCCTGCTGCTCTGGGCTGTGATATGAGGGGCAGATAACAGCCCTGCTAGATGAAAGCTTTGAAATGTCTTTATCTCCTGTGCTTGTACTTAGTCTACAAGTCTTTGTTCCTATTTTCCTCTCCAGCAGTGTGCTGAAAATTTTTGTCGTGACTCTCATGTGAATAAATGGCATGGTGTTATGTCTTTTCTGTCATGCTTTGACCTCTCGATGATAGCACTTTAGTGATTTTTTTTTTTGGTTATTGCTAGTCAGTGTTGCAGTTATGGCATTATATAAGCTTTCCATTTAAGACTGACAATCAAACATAAAGAAGCAGTAAGTAAGAGGTTTCACCATCTACTATAAAGTAGCTTAAGCTTAAGTACAAGTTTGCTCTCCACAAGGTCTTTAAAGGAAACGTTTGACCTCTGCTTTAAAGCCCTGACCTGGACTAAAGCAGCCGGACATGTGAGAGAAGTTCTGTCACAGCTGGTGGTCCTGCACTTATATGGAAGCTCCCCCATTAATGTTTAGAAACCTACTAAAACCCTTTCAACCGACTTCATTCACAACTTGACTGACTCTTCTCTCATCTTCATTCAGCCCCCTGGCTGCATGCTCTCTTGCTTTTCCTCACCACCAAACATGTTGGCCTGAGAGAGGGACAGAGAGATCCGGTGACGATTATCCTTTAATTAATTGGACACAGTTTCTTCATTCAAGTTCTCAGAGGGCTTGTTTTTCTGCCTCCTTGCAACCAGATGCTTGCTGAGCAGAGCCAGCTGCACAGAAAAGAACTCATTTCCTCATCTGCTTTGTCCAGCCAAATGATGCTGTAAGTGGCCCGTGCTTGAACTTGTTACACGCTTTAATAGATCCTAACGTTCAGTCTGTATTCTTTTAAGAACTTTAGGATGACCCAACCTAGTAATGTAATTGTGATGATACAGTATTTTGGCACGAATCAGGGCTTGTCTTTCTGATTCTGATTAAATAAAGGTCTGCTGAATGGATTTGCGACACGGGTACAGTGCTGTAGGTCTTGATAGCCAAATAATGAAGTATGTTTTTAGTGTGACTCAGTGTAGTTCAGTTTTCATATGTTATAAGTAATAATTATACAATAATATAAAACAATAACTAGTGAATTGTGGCACTGACCATACACTCTCATGCCACATTTGTGCACAAACCCACTGACAGTAGCTTGCTCAGCATGCTGAGATGAAAGGCCTGACCTCTGTGGCTGTGTTCAAACCTCTGCTTATCTGCTTCCTTATAATCCCTCTAGACGTACCTCGGAGGTAATCAGGCTCTAAAGTCTTGGACTGGTTGAGGTAAGGAAGCAAAAGCTGGAGAGTAAGCATGTGTGTTAATCTTCGTAGCCATCTTTGCTCACAATGAACCTTAAGATAAAGCGTTGTCTCGCCACATCTGTCCTAGGGAAATGCTTTAATGGAGTATGGATAGAAGTGTTGACCTTTTTTCTATAACTTAAAAATGAAAGATAGTATTCAGAAAAGCTTGTGTCTTAAACATTTACACTGAGAAAAAGAGAAGTCTGGAAGGAAAATGTAAGAGAGCAACTGTGTAGCTGTTTCATGCCCCTAAGAAAGAGAAATTATGTTTTTAGGATTCCCACTCGGTTCTTGTTAACTGAGCACAGGGATTTCTTCAAATATACCACAAACATTCACATTCACTTGGACTCAAGGATGAACTGGTTAGATTTTGAGGGGTCAAAAATCTTGTTTTGTGCCACAAATAAAAAATTCCCAGGCAAAATTTCACAGATAGGATGGCAATCTGTATTGATGGTGTGGTATATCCATAAGGTCAAAGGTAAACTTGATTGTTACATGTTCACATTCTTCAGAAACATTTTCTGATGGTTTGGTCTGGATGCTGACCACCTTGAAAGTATTAGTATTTGTATCTTCTTTACAGCAGCATTTAGTTTTGAACCTTCACTTTATAGAAAATAACTCTAAATACCAATTTTATTGAGTTCCTTCAAAGTCTCACATTTCATATGTTTATGAACAGAAACAAATACTCCAACCTGACTGCCCAGTATACAGCCACAGGTTGCTAGTTCTAGATTAATTTACCAAGGACAAACAAATTGCTGTCTACTTCCTCTTTCTTTACCTCCATTCTTTTTATTATATTGACCTATCACACACTCCCTCACATCGGCCCCGTTTCTCTACATGTGAAAATTTTGCTTTCCAAACTCCAGACAGATGTTTCACCTAAACTGAGATTTGCTATGCGCTCCGTTGTGCTTCCACTACAATATCATTCATTCTTGCTTCAGTTGGATGGAGAAGGCAAATGGAAGAAAAGGATGAGAGGGAGAGGCAGGCCACCCTGTCTCTCTAGCCAAAGCAAATAACGTGGTTCAGGTGTGCTTAGATTTGGCCCTTGAACCATGTTGCATGATAACCTCAGTCCTCCGTTTGGTTTTTGAGTTGTAGCTTAGATCCATCAACATCCTTTCCAGCAAGAATGTAAAGCTGCTGCTCCTTTTCTTCTCTCGGTAATGTACATTCTTCCTTGACGTAAGTAAAAGATATGCCACGGGCTTTTAGTTATGTATGTTTTGATGTAGGAGTTGCAGTTTTTTTGATGTGTGATTCTTGGATCAAAGAAACATCTCTACTCATTTTGAAGAGTTTTTGGTGAAAGGATTACATGAATATTCATCCAAAATAATAGATCCTTGCTGTCAGGACTTGGAGAAGAGAAGTGGATGAGCATAATGCATGCTCTCCAAACTTGTTATGCTGTAAAAGGAGTGTTTGGGAGCCAAGAGAAGTCCTGAAACAGGACTGAAACTAACACATATGTGCAGTAAATGTTCACAGACACAACTCCTCTTCATGCCACAAACATCAGTATTCAGCCTAACAGGCTGATATCATTATTGTTTTCCACAGATGAAAGGACCTGTGGTTTCTGTACTCATTCTCTTCTTGCTTGACCTTTAATATTATTGTGCATTATCAGTCAAAAGAGTAAGACAGTAATGTAGTGTGTAGGGAACCAAATAGCTCTTTGGGAATAAGCACCTACAAACACCACCCGCTCTGTCCTTGCCCATCTGTCCGAGGTTGACCTATTAGGAGTGACCTTTCGACTGCCTGGATGCACGGATGCAGTCGGCTGTTTTATTAGAAGGTATCAATGTCAGAATCTCATGCAAACAGCCTCACAAGCAGCTATCAAATGTCCACTTTGATGAAGACTTTGGACCCGGTTATGTGCTTTCTCCTTCAGTCTGCTCCAGCTTGCCTTTGTTATGAAGGGCCGTTAGCATTCTGCATTCAATAGGCCCCTTTGTCTTGCATGAATGTGTGCATTAGTGTGTTTTATAGAATGAAACATTGTCATTTGCACAGTATGCTTGTGACCCAGGAAATAGAAAATCACTTTGGTGGCTGTCTTAAGGATAATGCATAATGCAAGGATATGTGTGATTCAGCAGTGTAAATAAGAGCGGGTGGCAGTTCTTTCACTGTTCAAAGTGTGGTTAGGTTTTGTGTTTGTAGTTAGTGTTGGTAGATTATATATTTGTTAAACTAGAGCACATATAAGAGTGTGGGTAAAGTAATTGTACGTCACTGAGAGTTTGCCTGTAACCAATCATTTATTATCCGTAAGGTTCCAGTTGGCTCACAGATGGAGGCCACAGTGAGACGCTTCTCAGTCCTAACTTGCCACATATGGATGCTTATATGGGACACCATGGCATTACCTTTAAACCTGCCTTGTACTGCTAAGTGTCATTTTTCAACGTGCATCAATTATATTATATTCTGAGCTATACTGTGATATTTTCCCAAACCTAACCAGTCATTAACCTTACTAGCAACCTCTAAATGTTGGCTTTATCACCATAAAAAAAATTATCAGTGTAAAAAGATATCTTGTGCATGTAGTCCATCTCACAGAAGGAAAGCATGTAAAAGCATACAAGGCATAAACAGAGTTTGTACAATTCTAATGAGCTTGAAAGTCAATATTTGATACAGCCACATTTATTCGTCAACAAAACCTGAACTCTGAACTTTGTTTCACTCTTTGTCAAGATGATCCCACACTGCCTCAGTAATGTTGAGGTTCAGGCTCCGAGGAGGCCATGGTGTTTTTTTCTAACCAGGTATGCTTTTACTGGATTGGGAGTGTGTTAAGGGCCATTGCAAAGCTCTCACCCCAACCGGTCGCAGCAGATGGCCCCGCCCCTCCCTGAGCCTGGTTCTGCCGGAGGTTTCTTCCTGTTAAAAGGGAGTTTTTCCTTCCCACTGTCGCCAAAGTGCTTGCTCATAGGGGGTCATATGATTGTTGGGTTTTTCTCTGTATCTATGAAGCGCCTTGAGGCGACTTTTGTTGTGATTTGGCGCTATATAAATAAAATTGAATTGAATTGAATTGAATTGAATAATAAAGATGGTACAATACTACAGATAATTCAACTAAATTTTCAATTCAATTCAATTTTATTTATATAGCGCCAAATCACATCAGCAGTCACCTCAAGGTGCCTTATAATGTAAGCTAGACCCTACAATAAAACATACAGAGAAAAGGATGAGGGAAAGAAGATAAAACTGCACCAATCAAATGATCCATTATTAGCAAGTACTTGGTGACAGTGTGAAGGAAGAAACTTCAGGGAGATGAAGCCATCTGCGTGACCTGAGATTACCTGATCTCAGTACGTGCCATCTGGAAAGAACAAAATGATCCAGATACAATCGTCTTATAACCTGCCGTTTAGACAGAGTCTGCTAGTCTGAAATCACTGTGACTGGGGTTGGTTAGTGGTTTAGCTTTACTGTCTGTTTTTGTGGGCTCCCGTCTTTGTCACAACATAACAGACTGTTACTAGTGGAAAAGAAATAATTAGTAACACCAAGTGTAATGACTGTAATAAATATCTGTCTGGACCCCAATAAGGGTAGTATTGGCATAGATATGGTGGTGTTGGCAGTTGCAGTTATGTAGAAGTATCTAAATGGTTCCTCCATCTGTGTTTAATATAAACTGGAGACACACCAGTAACAGACAATGAAGAAGAGGCTAAAGAACAGATTGTTCGGACGGGGTGAGTGGACAGACTGGGGTTCTTGGAATCTGATGATCCATTAGGTGGACCATCAGCTTAATGCAATTAGTTAAGATGACATCACAAAAACTGCATTCAGCAACATCAGTCTCCAGTCGTGCCGTCACCAGCCTGTGTGTGTGCTGGTAAAGAAGGCCCATTGTTTTGTTTCATTATGAATTACCCCTCCACCTCCCAGATGTGAAACACCATCTTGTTTTTGTACATTCTTCTTGTGTCTAGAAGAAACAGAAACCCCAGATCGACAATTAATAACAAGCTTGCATTGCCAAGAAAAAGATGGAGGGGGGGATAAACAGACAGATAATGCAAGGGGTGTGCGATTCATCTTATATTTGCACCTTGTATGTGCGCTCAGGGCGGCAGCAGGCAGAGTGAAAATGACAGAGGCTTTATTTGAAGGCAGCTGAATGCTTGAGCTATTAGTCGAGTGAAGGCCGTAAAAGAAGGAATTTTTTGCGCTGTGCAGTTGGATCCCAGCCTGGGAAGTTTTCATCAGGCTGGGAGGTGTAATGACAATGACGGGGTTCCCCCCAAGGGAAAACAGAGAGGAGGAGTGATGGGGAAGATGTGAAGAGGAGCAGAATAATGGCTTCGTGTGTAGAGAGAGGTTGGACATAGTTAAGCAACAGCCTGTCAGATTTGGTTTGAGTTTATGCAAAAGAAGAATAGTTTATGGGATGAGAGAAGAGGATCATCTAAACTTTCTTACAACAGGATGCCAAAAAAACAAAACAAAACAACAAGTAAAAAAAAAAAGACCCACTAAGACAGTTTTAGATGGGAAGGAATCAGGTGATACTTCCTTTGCAACACTTACCAAAGTAGCAGCAGGAAGTGGTAAGAGGAAGCAGCAGGATGGCAGTAACAGTTTCACTGGCCCCTGGCTCAGAGGCTCACTGACCAAACAAAGGATGCTAGAAGTATCTAGATATTGCTGGATGAACTCTTTTCTTTGTATTTGCTTTTTTATTGGTTGTCTTTGGTTTTATCATACGCAAATCAAATAAAAAAGCTCAGTTTTCACAAGCTGACCAACATTTTTGGTGCCTTGTGTCATACCCGTTGCATCTCCCCGTACTACTCTCAGGAGGTTCAGAGCACAAGCAACACGGGGAGGTAATGGAGAGCCAAAGTTATCTTGTGTAGAAGAGATAATTATCTTGTAAATCATGCCTGACCTGCCTGAATACATTGTTAAGAAAAACTGTATTTTGGATGTTGGACTGGAGCCTGGTGAAAGCGCAATGCTGCCAACTCCATAAAACGTCACTTTGAACCTGTTTTAATGGTTATTACCGATGGTAGATGCACACTGATCCGGGCCAAAAGTTGTTTGCAAAAAGAAACTAAGATGATAAATATAAATTTATGCAAAAACAACCCCAAAAACATACAGCAATATGCAGTGTATACTCCTAGAATAGCAGACGGAGGGTAGAACTTAGCCAAATTAGCCACATGCCAACCAGAACAACTGCCTGCGGGAGGAGTAAAGGGAAAGAGCGAGAGGGAGAAAGCGTGCAGAGGGCGGAGGTAAAGTGAACTTTCCAGCTGTTACCATATCATGTTTGACATCAGTCTCTTGTCCTCCACCCACCAAAGGGCCCTCGGATCAACACACACCACCAACAGACACACACGCTTAGATTTATTAGCTCTGAATAGCCTCAAGGCTTCTTTTCTTAAAGGGGCTCTTGTCACACACACACACACACACACACACACACACACACACACACACACACACACACACACACACACACACACACAC